>NW_006408547.1:6869396-6874316 GCF_000296735.1 Chrysochloris asiatica | reverse complement strand
CATTTCCTTTTGGTACAGTGACTCTGTGTATTCCTTCCATCTTCTCTTGATGCTTTCTACATCATTCAATAATTTGCCCAGAGAATCTTTCAATAACGAAATTCGAGGCTTGAATTTTTTTTCAGTTCACCCATCTTAAGAAATGCTGAGCGTGTTTTTCTTTCTGGTTTTCTGATTCCAGATCTTTGCACATTTTGTTGTAGTATTTGGCTTTATCTCCTCAAGCTGATCTTTGAAATTTTCTGTTCAACTCTTGTACCTCCTCATTTCTTCTATTTGTTTTAGCATCTTTGTGCAGGAGAGCAAGTTTCAGTGTCTCTGCTCACATACATTTTGACCTTTTCCTTCTTTCTTCTCTTCTTATTGACTTTTTGCTTTCTTTTTGTATGATGTTCTTGATGTCATCCCACATCTCATCTGGTCTTTGGTTTTGATATTTACTGTATCAAATCTCTTCTTCAGATGATCTCTAAATTCAAGTGGGATATATTGAAAGTCATATTTTGGCTCTTGTGGACTTGTTTTCATTTTCTTCAGCTTCAATTTGAATTTGCATATGAGTAATTGATGGTCTGTTCCACAGTCTGCCCCTGGCCTTGTTTTGACGCATGATATGGAGCTTTTCTATTGTCTCTTTCCACAGATGTAGTCATTTTGATTTCTACTCTTCCATCTGGTGAGGTCCATGTGTATATTCATGTCTTATGCTGTCTAAAGCGGTCTCCAGCATCATTTCTATCAACAAGGCCATATTTTCCAACCACTGATCCTTCCTCTTTGCTCCCAACCTTTGCATTCCAACCACTAGTAATGATCAATACATCTTGATTGCATGTTTGATCTATTTCTAATTGAAGAAGTTTGTAGAATTCTTCTATTTCATCCACACTGACTTTAGTGGGTGTTGCATAAATTTGAATAATAGTGGTATTAACGGTTCTTCCCTGTAGGCGCATGGATATTATCCTATCACAGACAGCATTGTAGCTCATCACTGATCTGGATTTGTTCGTTTTGACAATGAATGCAACACCATTCCTTTTCAATTTGTTATTTCTGGCATAGTAAACCATATGGTCATCAGATTCAAAATGGTCAGTACCAGTCCATTTCAGCTCACTAATGCCTAAAATGTCGATGTTTATGCGTTCCATTTCATTTTTGACAAATGCCATTTTTCCCAGATTCATACTTCATACATTACATGTTCCAATTTTCAGTGGATGTGTACAGCTGTTTCTCTTCATTTTGAGATGTGCCCCATATGTAAATGAAGGCCCCGCGGGCTTTTCTCCTATGGGCTTTACTCCATTCGCATCATCATGGTCACCTCTTCTTTGAGGAGGCAGCTCTTCCTCAGTCGCATTTTAAGGGCCTTCCAACCCTAGGGGCTCACTTTCCAGCACTGTATCTGACAGTGTTTCTCTGCTATTCATAAGGTTTTCAGTGACTAAATATTTGGGCATGGATCGTCCCTCCTTCTTCCTGGTCTGTCTTTGTCTGGAAGGTCATCTGAAACCTGTCCACCATGGGCGACCCTGCTGATATTTAAAATACCTGTGGCATAGCCTTCAGAGTCACAGAAACTCAGAAGCCACCACCATATGACAAACTGACAGACGTGTGGTGTTATCTAAACTTACACAGAGTGAAGCAGAAAACTTGAACAGACCCATAACAATAGAAGAAATTGATCACGTCATCAAAATCTCCCAACCAAAAGAAGTCCAGTCCCAGATGGCTTCACGGGTGAGTTCTACCAAACATTCAGGGAAGAGCTGTCCCTCAAATTATTCCAGAATATAGAAGAGGTTGGAAAACTTCCTAATATTTTTATGAAGCAAGCATAACCCTCATACCAAAACCAGGGAAGGACGTCACTAATAAAGAAAATTATAGACCAATAAGGAGCTCTGGTAGCGTAGTGGTTACAAATTGGGCTGTGAACCTTAAGGCCAGCAGTTTGAAACTACCAGTCACTCCATGGGAGAAAGATGAGGCTTTCTGCTCCCATAAAGATTTACAGCTTGCTATGGGCCGGAACTGAGTCAACGGCACTTAACAACAACAAATCCCTCATGATCATAGATACAAAAATTGTCAACAAAATCCTAGCCAACTGAATCCAGCAGCACATCAATAAAATAATACATCATTGACCAAATGGGTTTCATAAAAGGCATGAAAGGATGATTCAACATTAGAAAAACAAATAAATGTAATCCACCACATAAATTTAAAAAAGGAAAAGAAACACATGATCATATTGATTGAAGCAGAAAAGGCATTTGACAAAATCCAACATTCATTCCTGATGAAAGAAAAAAAACTCAAGAAAGTAGGAATTGAAGAGAAATTCCTCAACATAACCAAGAACATATAAACAAACCCAACAGCCTACATCACTCTCAATGGAGAGAAACTGAAAGCCTTCCCTCTGTAAATGGGAACCAGATAAGGATGCCCTTTTTCACTACTTCTGTTCAATATTGTTTTGGAAGTCTTAGTCAGAGCTATACGGCAGGATAGGGAAATTAAAGGCATCCAAATTGGCAAAGAGGAAATAACACACTCTGTATTTGCAGATAATATGATCCTATACATAAAAAACCCCAATGACTTAGTAATAAAGCTACTAGACATCATTGGAAGATTCAGCAAAGTGGCAGGGTATAAGATCAACATACAAAAATCAGTTGGATTCCTCCACAGTAACAATGCTGAAAAGACAGTAGACAAGCAATACCAATTACAATAGCCACCCAAAGGAATAAATATTTAAAAATAAAGGTAACCAGAGAAACAAAGAATTTATACAAAGATAATTACAAAACACTACTACAAGAGTAGAAAAGAAGACTCAACATTGTCAAAATGTCAATACCATCCAAAGCAATTTACACATATAATGCAATCCCAATCCAGATTCCAACAACATTTTTCAGAGAGATGGAAATGACAATTACATTCTTCATATGGAAAAGAAAAAGATCCAGGATAAGTAAAGCACTGTTTAAGAGGAACACAGTTGGAAGTCTTTCACTCCCCAATTTCAAAATTTATTACATGGCTACAGTGGTCAAAACAGCTTGGTACTGGTACTATGAAAGATACATTGATCAATGGAACAGAATTGAGAATCCAGAAATTAACCTATCCACTACAGCGATCTGATTTTTGACAAAGTCCCTAGGTATATTGCATGGGGAGGAGATACTCTATTTCACAGATGGTGCTGGCAGAGCTGGAAAGCAATATGCAAAAGATTGAAACAAGGCATTTACCTCACACCCTATACAAAAATGAACTCAGCATGGATTAAAGACCTAAATGTAAATCCCAAAATTATGAAGGTCATCAATGAAAAAATAAGGACAAATGTAAGGGCTCTAATTCAGGGCGAACCCAGACTACCAAACATTTTGAAAAGTTCACAAACAAAAGTAGACAAAATAGATGATTGGGACATACTAAAAATTTAAAACATATGCATCAAAAGACTTCATCAAAAGAGTACAAAGGGAACCCACAGGATGGGAAAAAATCTTTTGCAACAACACATCAGATAAAGGACTCACTTCTAAAATATATGGGAAAATACAACACCTCTACAAGAAAAAGACAAATACCCCAATTAACAAATGGGCACAGGACATGAACAGATACTTCAC
The DNA here is from genome assembly GCF_000296735.1 of Chrysochloris asiatica. NCBI lineage: Eukaryota > Metazoa > Chordata > Mammalia > Afrosoricida > Chrysochloridae > Chrysochloris > Chrysochloris asiatica. Next base: position 6,870,645 of record NW_006408547.1, on the reverse strand, counting down.
CAAGGAGGAAATCCGGGTAGCCAACAAACATATAAAGAAATGTTCAAGATCACTAGCCATTAGATATATGCAGATCAAAACAACGAGATATTATCTCACACCAGCAATAGCAACAAAGTTCAAAAAAGTACATGGCAATAAATGCTGGTGAGGATGCAGAAAGACTGGGACATTTCGGCATTGCTGGTGGGATTGCAAAATGGTCCAACCACTCTTGAATGTAACATGGCGCTTCCTCAGAAGGTTGGAAATAGAAATATCTTGTGACCCAGCAATTCCTCTATTTGGTATTTACCCACAAGAAATATGAGCCATAACATGAGTAGATATATGCACACCAATGTTCATTGCAGCACTATTTGCAATAGCAAAAAGATGGAGACAGCCTAAATGCCCATCAGCTGAAGAATGGATAAACGAACTGTGGTACATACACACAATTGAATACTATGGCATCTTTTTTTTTGCAGGACAGCTAATAATTTATTAAGGCTCTGCAAGCCAATGTCTGCATTTTGTGATACTTAATAAATCCTAGCCTCTAGTCTGTCATTGTGGCCCCACTTTGAAATGAGTTGTTAAAGAGTAGAGATGAAGGTGGGGCTAAGGAGGAAAGCTTGGAGTCCTGGTGTGGCTGGACCACAAGGTCGATTTGAACCTCAAGGTCCATGCTTCAAACTCACCAGCAGTTCCTCAGAAACACCAGCTGCTCTCTTTGGGATAGGCACAAATACTGATCTCTTCCAATCAGTCAGCCAGATAGTTGTCTTCCAAATTTCTTGGCATGGATGAGTGAGTGCCTCCTGTGCTGCCTCGCATTGTTGAAAATTTTCAATTTTTATTCCATCAATTCCCAATGCCTTGTTCATTGCCAATTCTTTCAGTACATCTTGGACTTCTTCCTTCAGTATCATTGGCTGTTGATCATATGTTACCTCTTGAAACGGTTGAACATCGACCATTTCCTTTTGGTTCGCTGACTCTGTGTATTCCTTCCATCTACTTTTTTTTTAAATGATTTATTGTGAATTATGTGATGGTTTACATGGGAGAACATTAGTTTTACATTCATTCTATTGTATATTGTCTCATTGCCAGGGTTATAATCCCCTCCATGCAATCCTTCCCCCCCGTGCCCCCCAGGTCTTCAGCACACAGTCGCTCTCCCTCTCTGGATCCAAAGTCTCCAGCTGCTCCATAGCTCCACGTCATCATCTCTGGCTCCATTTCAGGCATCACTGCTTCTCTG
>NW_006408547.1:6854187-6869022 GCF_000296735.1 Chrysochloris asiatica | reverse complement strand
GAATACTATGGTATCTTGAAGAACAACAAGGAAGCTGTAAGCCATCACATAACATGGATGAACCTTAAGGACACTATGTTGAGTGAAATTAGTAAGTCACAAAAGAAGAAATACTGATAGGACTACTATTGTAAAAGACTAAGAAAAAGAACTCAACCAAAAGGGGGGGAAATTCTGTATATAATTGCTGATCACCAGGATGTATGGGATGAGAGGAGGGGAGGTATGGAAGGAGGGGAAGATGGAGCACAGGGTAGGGAATAGACAAAAGAAAGCTTGGTTGCTGGGGGGGAGGGGTGCAATATACAAGAACAGGAAGGGGAATGGAATAACAAGGCTGATGGGAGAACAGTTCACATGGGTTAAGTGGGACAGAGGTAAATGATAATGATGTATGCACAACCTTGGAACAACAGGACTTCGGGATACAGGGATTGAGGCATGATTTGAAAGGGTAAAAGGGGGGAATAATGTTAAGATGCTTGGCTTTCTTTTGAATCTTGGTTTCCCTTGCCTACCATTGTAAAATAGACACTTGTTGGTTGGAGGAGGGGGAGGAATAGCTAGAAACATCACAATAGAAAGTTTGTAAGTCCATCTTCAGCCTTTAATTGAATGGAATATCGTAAAGGAGGCTAGAAATTGCCCAGTGAAAGAGACCTCCTGTGGAGCTTTTGCATTGCATAAGACCATAGGTGGAATCCAGAACCCCATCCGAAATTGTCTGAAGTAGGAAAATTCCAGTGGAAAGGATGATTAGACGAACCTGGAGCAGCTAGAACAAAAGATACTTTGTGAAGAAAGACCAGCAGGAAAAATAAAAAACAATAATGGCAGTATGATTGGTTACTACAAAAGCAAGTAAGCTGTTTGCCCAAGAGCCATCAAGGCAAGTTGTTGGGTTCCCTCAGAGCAAACTTCCTTTAAGACTAAGACTCAAGGGGAATACATGAGCAGGCATGTGGTCTGGCTGGTGACCACATTGGTCACCGATAAGGGGAAGAAGGGATAAAAACAGCAATGAAGTTGTGAACTAAGTCTGACCACATTCAATAGACTCCTGTGAACCTGGGTGGAGACCTGGATGGCTATCAGTATGGCAAGACCCGGGGACTCCTGGGCCCAGAGGCAGTGACATAGCCACAGAGGATTACAGTGGAGAGTGAAGCATCCAGTAAGTGGATGGAGGTACACAAGAAGTAAGTGGAGGTACACAAGAAGTAAGTGGAGGTACACAAGAACACCCATACTTGCAGATAGTACCCACTTGATGTGGCTTCAATGGTTGGGTGATTAGAACTCGACTAGAAGAAGAAAGAAGAGGATAACCTGCTATAATTTGATTAACTTTACCTATACATATGGATATCATAGCTCCAAAAAGGGAACAAATATTTACAGCAAGGATCATTCCCACCCCCTTGGTACACAGGGTTGACAGGGATGGGTAACTTAAACATTGGCTACCCAAAATGGCTGTGGGGCGCTATAAAGGCAAGAAGTGACTGGCTTCCAAGCTTCCAAGAGGGAGCTTAGTTCCAGACTGGGCAGGAATATCCACTGAATGATTTCCAATATGTTGGGATTGGTCTGGCGAAAGGAAATGGGGATAAGACTCTTGTGGTACAATAGTAAATAATTGCCATCAGGACTGATTGTGATGGTCGGAAATGTAGAGGTAGATGTTTTTTGACAAAACAAGCGGAGTGATTGATTTTGCAGCCCAGGAGCGGAGATCCCTGGGACCATCAAGTGAGAAGAGTGAAGAGTGTGACCCTACCCAGAGAGGCAATGAGGCCAGGGATAGAGACAGAGATGATGACATGAACAGATAGAGTGACTGGGGACACTGAACTCAGGGATGGAGAGGGGCTGTGTGCTGATGGCTGGGGGGGTGGGCCTGTGGGGTGTACTCTTTGGTTATTTGATGATGCATGGAAGGAATTGTATTCATTGCAATGAATGATAGGATGAATATAAAACTGATGTTCCCCCATGTAAACCTACATAATTCACAATAAAAACTTAAAAAAAAAAAAATTTAACACATCCAAAAAACAGTAGAGTGCACATATCTTAATATGAAAAGCAAATTCCATAATAATAAATATCACCATGGTAAAGCAAGTCATTTTATATGATATATATGCTATATATATAAATTAATAAAGGTTTAACAATCCTTAGCCTTCATTAATCTGATAGCAGAGCTTCCAAATACATGAAACATAAATAAGAATGAAAAAGAAACATTCACAATGATATTGAACATTTTAATTCATCTTGCTAAATATTCTTAGAACATTGACATAAAATAAATTAGGATAATTAAAAACTAATTTGACATAAGTCACATTTTAGAAAATCTATCAGACCACATTAGGAAAATAAAACAAATCATTATGTACAAATATATTTAACTGTTTCTTTCTTTCTCAACTGCAGTGCACTTGAGGCAACTGAGAATGCCATGGCTTGAGTCCTCAAAGTGACATTTTTGTTTTTAACACTTTACAGAGGTCTTTTACAGCATACTTATCCAATGTAATATGTCTTTGATTTCTTGACGGCTGCTTCCATGGTGTGGGGAGTAGATCCAAAAAATTATGAAATCCTTGATAATTTCAATCTTTTCTCAGTTTATTGTTCATTGGTCCAGTTGTGAAGATAATTGTTTTCTTTACATCGAGGTGTTATCCATACAGTAGACCATATCTTTGATCTTCACCAGTAACTACTTCAAGTCTTCTTCAGTTTCAGCAAGCAGAACTGTGCATCTGTATATCACAAGTTTTTAAAGAATCATACTCCATTCCTGATGCCACATTCTTTATACTCATGTAATCCAGTTTCTTGGATTGTTTTGCTCAGTTTCACTGATCAAATGACACCTCTTGGTCTATGTACAGGTTCTGCATGAGCACTGTTAAGTGTTCCTGAATTCACATTCTTGACAGTGTTACCCACAATTTGTTATGATCCAAACACTCTAATGCCTTTGCCTGGTCAATAAAATATAAGTAAACATCTTGCTTGTATTCTCTGAGTTCAGCCAAGATTCTCCTGACATAGCAATGTTATCCATCATTCCACATCCTCTTCTGAATCTGTCTTGAATTTCTGACAACTCTCTGTTGATGGACTTACTATTGCTAAAATTTTTGAAGTACCTTCAGAAAAATTTTAATTTTGTGTGAATAAATACTAGCATTGGATAATTTACACATTCTTTGGATCTTTTCCAGTTTGCTGGCCAAGTAGCAGCCTTCCACATTTTTTTGGCATAGATGCATGGGTCATTCTAATGTTGCACCCATATGTTCAACCATCTAAATTAGTATTCTGTTAATTCCTAGAGTTGTGTTTTATGCCAGTGCCAAGTGTGAAGCCTGGACTTTTTCCTTCAATGCCGTAAGTTCCTGATCATAGGCTGCCTCCTGAAATCATTGAATATTTACCTATTCGTTTTGCTATCATGACTCTGTGTATTCCTTGTATCTTTTTTTTTTTTTTTTCTTTAATGCTTCCTTCATTGTTCAGTATTTTGCCTGTAAACCTTTCAATATCATAACTCAGGGGTGCATTTTCCCCTCAATTCTATCTGTTTAAAATGCCGAGAATGCTCTTTCCTTTTGGTATTCTAACTCTACGTCTTTGTATACTTTACTATGATAATTTACTTTATCTTCTCATGTCACCATTTGGAATTTTCTGTTCACATTTTTTATATCATCATTCCTTTCCTTTGATGTGGCTTCTGCACACTTAAGAGCAAGTTTCAGATTCTCTTCTGATTTCTGTTTTGTTTTGTTTTTTAAAGTTTTTATTGTGAATTGAATCAAAGTTTACAGGGCAGATCATCAGATTTACATTCTACAACTCATATACTTTGTTTCATTATAGTGATTATAATCCCCTCCATGTATCATCAGTTAACAGTATTTCTCTCCATTCATTTAACTCTCTCTTAAAAAAAAAAAAAAAAAATCAGGCATATATAATAATTTAAACCACCAAAGGGCACATTCTGCAAGCCTGCCTCAAGGTTTCCAGCACTCAGCCCCTCTCTTTCCATGAATCTAGAGTCCTTAGCTGCTACCTCTCTCCATGTCACCATTTCTGCCTCCATTTCTGATGTCACTACTTCTTTAGATAGGGTCCTGCTTGTGCTCTTCTCCCTTGATGGTGATAGGGTCCTCTGTTTCTGGACTGTAAGATTAACTACTCCCCCGTTTTTGTTACAAAACTTCTACCAGCTAAGTCCTGCTTGGTGCTGAGAAGCTAGCGCACTATTGTTGACTATCATTACCATTATTGTTGTTGTTAAGTGTTGTTGAGTTGATTCCCACTCATAGTGACCCTGTATAGAGTTTCCAAAGAGCAGCTGGTGGGTTTGAACCCCTGACCTTTCAGTTAGCATTCCATTGTTTACCCCACAATGCCATGCTAGGACTCCTTGGTGGCAGTTGGTGTTTGGATGCTACTAAGTTGGTTCCAACTCATAACAACCCTATAAATAGTGTTTCCAAAGCTTTAAATCTTTGTAGGAGCAGAAAGCTTCATACTTCTCCTGAACAGCAGATGGTAGGCAAGCTCATAATCCATGATGCTCCCAAGGTTCCTTCTAGGACTCCTTAGAGTCCTATTGATGCCTTAGGTTAAGCTAAGAGGACAAAATGATGGTATTGTTAATATTTTTCTTTATCATGTTATATTTTCTCAGATCCTAGGAAAATAAAAAAATTATCTTATAAATGAACATATCCAGTGAGCTAAAAGCATGTAGAATCTTTGTTGTTTTACTTTATAAGGCAATCTGTGTTTCATCAGTAAGTAAAGAATCAAGCACTATCAAGTGTCCATCATAGAAACTCACAGATACATATTTGAATGCATGCATATATCAGTGACCGCACCATTTATTCTGACACTGTTTGATTTGATAACTAAATCTCAGAGCATCTTTAGTAAACGTCATTTGGCAGAGTATCGTTATGCTGAATATCTTGGAGACTTTTATTGAATGTACATGTTATGAATGTGAAATTTTTAGACTAAATCTACTTTCTTAAAGCAATGCCAGGACAGATGGTCATTGTTATATAAGGCAAAAGTTGATGAATATGCCTCTCAGCAACCCTCTTAATGCTAAGAATAAGCAGCTGGTAGGTATGCACTAAGTATTAAGTGGACTGTAGAGTCTGAAAGGGAAGCTACTTGGCTGCTCTAAGCTATTAAGACTTTCTTAGAGGCAATACCATATGGATCTATATTGAAAGAAGGGCAACTCAGATGAGAAGTGAAGAAAGAAACAAGCTAAAGTAAATTAGAAACAGAAGTTGAGTAGATTTGTGAAACCTAAACTTGGGTTCTGAGTTGTTTTCATTTTCATTTATCACACAATGCACACTTCATGACATTTCTCTGCCAGCGCAATGCTATTTGAGGACTGAAATAGTGTGGTTCATACATTCACAGAGTTATGTTATGATTGTTTGGATGTCAGAGCCTATTTTGTGTATTTAGGTCCCTTTCTATGTGTGCTGTTCTGATACTAACCGTTTCATTTAGGCTTTTCAGAAGAGAAAACAAGCCATTTTTATTATTTTTGTAAGAACAATTTTTAGCAACAAATACAACATACTTCAAATTGATTAGTTTTCAACAAATTTACATCACCTGATTTAGTTAGAATGCATGACTCGTGTATACTGAAAAGATCATGTTCAACTCTATTTTAAAGTTCTTAACTTCGGTAAGTTTTTATTGAGCCCTTACCATATATATATATATATATGACAGTGTTCCCAGAAGGCAGTGTTTTGCCTCTATATGACAGATAGTAAAGAGTGGACTATTCTATATTTCTTAGCCACCTATAAGATGACAAATTTGCTTAGCAGAAAATTTGACCAACCACAAGAGCAGTTATCCAGCTAGAGTTCTGTGAAAATACAAAATTTGTTTTCCAATTTGAATTCTTATAATTTTTTTATTCTAAGGCAAATGTGTTAATCATGGACTAGAACTTCTTATTGGTTGGTGGTGGTTGTGCGTTGTCAAAGCGTTTCCAACTCATAGTGACCCTCTATTGGGTTTCAGAGGCTGTAAGTTTTTACAGGAGCAGAAAGCCTCATCTTCCTCCCGTGGAGGGGTTGGTGGAGTCAATGAGGAACCCATCACACCACCAAGGCCCCCAGATCCTGATGAGACATGATTTATATTTTGGCAATGAAAGCAGTAATGATTCAGTGGTAGAATCCTCACCTTTCCTGCAGGAAACCCAGGTTCAATTCCTGGTCAGTGAAGCTGATGTATAGTCACAACCACTCTGTCAGTTGAGGTGTGTGTGTTGCTGTGATGCTGAAAGGTTTTCAGACTAAGATGGATAGGAAGAAAGACGTAGTGGTCTAGTTCTGAAAAAAAGCCAATGAAAACCCTATGGACCACAACAGTCCAATCTACAAACGATCATGGGGCTGCAGTAAGACTGGGCAGAATTTCATTCTGTTATGCATGGCATTGCCATGAGACTGAAACCAAATCAATGGCAGCTAACAACAACAACATATTCAAGCAAAAACCTTGGTAAACTTTGCTTTTATATTTAAGCATGGACTAACTGGTATGGTACTGAAGGATAATGTGCTGAACTGCAAGGTCAGTTTGAGCCGCAAAGCTGGTGGTTTAAACCCACCAGCCGCTCCTCAGAAATCCTATAAAGGGTCACTGTGAGTCAGAACTGACTTAATGGCAATAAACAAAAACTCTTATAATGAGTCATTTCTCCCAACACTCCTCATAGAAGAACTATGTTTGTGATACACAAAATCAAAGGAACATGTTGAGCAGCAAAGATTATTTTAAATACTACGTGGAAGGGATGTTGTACTTTTAACAATCCCATTAGTTTCAGTGAAATATACCAGGCCCAAATCTGTCAAAAATGACCACAAATTGCAGCTGTGGGATTCCTTCCAGCCTAGCGGATGTGATTTCTTTCTACCAGCCGAGCAAGGAAAGTGAGTTGCACCGGGCAAACCATGGGAAGATCTGATGCTTTTGTTTCTCCCCAGAAGACAGTTTGTGTTATTTCAGAAATCTGCCTCTGGGTTGTCATTTCTGAAATCTAGGTGCTATATGCTATTTGCTAGAGGTCTGAACTCTGACTAATAAACTCTTCTTAGCAACAGTGCTATTCTCATTTGCCCCATAGTGAGCTGCCAGAAAAATTTAAAGTGCCTCAAGCAAGCAGGTAGCAAGTGGATGCTAAAGTTTAATTTCAATTGGCAAGTCCAATATCACAGCTCTGCTCTGAATACCAATAACACCGAATTAAGGAACAAAAGCCAGCAAGGCAAAATGCAACTCTGTGTTGAAAATGGAGATACTGAAAGATATTCAAATATATATAATTATTTTCCATAGTGTGTGATAGCAAGAAAGCTGTCAATTTGCTCAGATTTCCTCTCTGCTAAAACAATATTATAACTTATAATAAGTAGTCCTAGTGTGGGAATCCACTGTGGATTAATGTGTTGGAATATAAGGTCGATTTGAACCACAAGGTCAGCAGTTCAAACTCACCAGCTGCTTCTCGGAAAGCCTATACAGGGTTGCTATGAATTGGAGCTGACTCAATGGCACTTAACAACAACAACAACAACAACAGTCCTGGTGTGGCACTATAGGATAAACACTGGACTTCTAAATGCAAGGTTCAAACCCACCAGCTGCTCCTTGGAAGCTCTATACAGGCAGCATATAATCAAGAACTGATGGTACTGAAGGAAGAAATCCAAATTGCACTGAAGGTATTGGCATAAACAGCAAGGTTTCAGGAGTTGACAGACTACAAACTGGTACCTTTCATCAAACTACTGCAGCACTGGAAGTTGTCACTAATCTTGCCAACTGATTGAAAGATACCCATACTGTGTCCTTCCAAAGAGGAGTGACCCAATGGAATATGAAAATCTTCAAACAATATAATTAATATCATAAGCAAGTAAATATTTGTTGAAGACAATTTTTAAATGGCTGCAGCGATACATCAATAGGGAACTGCCAGTATCTGAAGAGGACGTAGAACTAGATATAGCATTGCTGATATCAGCTGGATCTTGGCTGAAAGGAGAGATTACTAGAAAAATGTTTACTCATACTTTATTGACAGTGAAAAATCTTTTGACTTTTTGCATCATGACAAGCTTTGGATACCATTACAGAGGATCAGTATTCCATAACACTTAATTGTGCTCAAGAGGCGGTTGTAAGAACTAGGGGATACTGAATGGTTTAATACTAGGAAAGGTGTTTACCAGGACTGTATTCTTTCAGCATACTTATTCAGTCTGTGTGCTGAGGAAATAATCTGAGAAACTGGATTATATAAAGAAGAATGTGGTATCAAGATGAAGGAAAGCTCATTAATAACCTGCAATATACAAATGATACAAACTTATTTGCTGAAAGTGAAGATAATTTAGAATATCAAAGATGAAGATCAAAGATGACAGTCTTCAGTATGGATTGAATCTCAATATAAGAAAACAAAAGTCCTCACAGATAGACCAATAAATAACATTATGATAACTGAGAAAATGATTGGAATTGTCTGAGATTTCATTTAGCTTACATCTGCAATTAACACTCATGAAAGCAATGGCCAAGAAATCAAATCACGTACTGATTTAGGCAAATGTGAAGCACAAGACCTCTTTAAAGTGGTAAAGAGCAAACATTTGATAACTAAGGTGCACCTGATGCAAACCATGGTATTTTTAATAGCCCAAATGCATGTGAAAATTAGGAAGAACTAGGAAAACCATAGAAGAATTGATGCATTTGAGTTATGGTGTTGAAAAAGAATACTTAATGTACCATGCCAGAAGAATAAACAAATCTGTATTGGAAGAAGTGCAACCAGAATGCTCCTTAGAAATTAGGATTGTGAGACTTCATCTTTCATACTTTATACATATTATCTGGAGGGTCCAGTTATTGGAGAAGGACATCATACTTGGTAATGTTGAGGGTCAGCAGAAAAGAGGAAGACCCCCCCCCAATGAAGTGGATTGGCACAGGGGGAGCATCAATGAATTCAACCAGAAAAATAGTTGTAAAATAGCTCAGGATAGAACAGTGTTTCATTCTCTTGTGCGTAGGGTTCCTATGCATTGGAACTGACTTACTGGCCCCTAACAACAATAAGTCTTTCAAAATTGCAACTCAAAGTTTGACTTTTTCCTTTAGTTTTTTCAGCTTAAGAAATGCCCAGCATGTTCTTCTCTTTTATTTTCTAATTCCAGATCTTTGAACATTTCAGTATTTAAAAATTTTTTTATCTTCCTAAGATATCCTTTAAATTTTTCTGTTCAGGTATTTTATTTCATCATGTCTTCCAGTTACTTTAGGTAGTCTATGTTCAGGAGTGAGTTTCAGAGTCTCTTCTGACATCCATTTCATCTTTTTTGTCTTTTCCATCTTTTTAATGACCCTTTACTTTTTTCATTCATAGTGTCCTTAATGTCATCTCACAAAGTCATCTGACTTCTGGCATTAGTGTTCAATGCATCAAATCTTTTCTTGAGAAGGTCTCTAATATCACATAAGTTGCTGTTGTTAACTACCTTTGAGTCAGTTGAGACTCAGAGCAACTCCGTATAGTGTTTCTCAGGAGTAGTTGAATGGTCATTCTGTGAGAGATAGTCTGCAATATATAGGAAATGGTAACATCAAAATCTTTAAGAAGGTTTATCACAAATTAATCTTCCTTAAAACTATCCAATCAATGCTAATCTGTTTTGGCCAATAGTTTATATATATTTACTTTATTATCACATGCCAGATTTCCAGTATGGTGCTGTGAATAAGCACTGGACTGCTTAAAACAGGATGGGGCTTCAAACCCATATACTGTCCTTCGGAAACCCTATGTAGAGTTACTATAATTTGGTACTTAATAATGACACTTATAGACAACATTTTAATAAAATCCATTAAAATTTCTCATATTCAGTTCACAAATAAGCTGTTGAGATTCTTGAGGATATCTTTGTTTTGAATAGATATTTCTATATTATTTCTATAATGCTATTGCTATTATTTGGAGTCCTGGTGTGGTGTTTTGGGTCAGTGCGCTGGATTGCAAGGTTGGTTTGAACTGCAAGGTTAGTGCTTCAAACTCACCAGACACTCCTTGGAAATCCTATACAGGGTAGCTATGATTCAAAACTGACTCGATGGTACTTAACAACAACATCAACAAAATTGCTATTATTTAGTGAATAAAATATAAAAAAACAGAAATGTAAAACTGACAAGGCTATTAGAAAGCAAAGAAAAGCCAAATGCATATGTTTCCTAATAGAATAGTTAGAAAGGAATAGATGCAAGGGAAAATCTAATCTTTATTTCCACAAATTTGTTTGACTTAGGCATATTCCCCATACATTTGTGATTTTATGGAATAGGGAAATAGATCAATACTGAGATTTGACACAAAAGGAAGGTGTGTTCTTTGAGGGAAACATACATATACAATTAATAAATTCACCTGCACCTAATATACTCATTGTAATCTCTGTTTAGATTTTGTAAAGCATCATTTAATGTTGTTGTTAATTACCATGAAGTTGGCTTCAACACATACTGATCCGTATATATTTTCTGAGGAACAGCAGGTGGGTTTGAACAGTCAGCCTTGTAGTTAACAGTCCAGTGCTTATCCTATTGTTGTTGGTGGTAAGTGCTGTAGAGTCAGTTCAGAGTCATAGTTACCTTGTATAGGGTTTCCAAAGAACAGCTGGTGAGTTTGAACTGCCGACCATGTGGTTCATAGTCCCGTGCTGATCCTACATAATACCATTTAGTCATTAAATAATGTTGATTACATTAAACTCAAGTAAAGATATAATAGAGGAAACAGCATAGAATCATGTATAAATAAATAATGAAATAACCCAGAAATTTAATAAAAATTACACTGGGATTGGCAAAGATAAAACACATCTCTGTAAGGACACCGTGTAATCTTTCTTTATCATTGAAACTCTCTCACTAAAGGCTGTCACCTCAAGCTGGCTTGATAAAAACTAATAAAATCAAAACTCCACATAGAAAGGCGTCTGGCATCTTTCTGGAAAAGCAAGAGCTTTTCCATTATATAACATCTGTCTCTGCCATTTTAGGAGGAAATAATATAATAGGGACTAGCATGCTATTCTTCAAAACGATTTCATCTAGAAATCTAAATCTCAATTGAGCTTAAATAAATGGAAAAAATACGTTGACTAAAATCTAAAAGTATTTGCTACTTATATTTATTGTCTTAACTTAAAAATAATTATTCATATCCAGTGACTATCCACTATTAAAATATTATCTTTGAATTTGAAATAATTAAACTAAGTTCTAAATAAGTCTTGAAATGAAATTACGAAGAGCATCTTTTAAAGTTCAAAAATAAATGGATCAAGTTGTAGCCAATTCTAAATTGTCCAGACTAGAACATATATTTGTGAATATTTTTAAAGTATAATGAAAATCAACACAATCCAAAAGATGTGTCAACAACCACCTGTCCATCAAAAAAAAAAAAAAAAACCCAAAAAGGTAATAGTTTTACTTTCCAAAGCATACTTATTTTAATTGAAGATTTACTATCATCTTTAACTGCTTCTATGTTACTCGTTTTCTTGTCTGTCCATCAAAAGAAGAAAAACCCTGTGTCTACAACTGAAACTAACAACAAGGTAGGTCCTCTGACCTTGCCAAGCACTGACATCCTTGTCTGCCATTTGTCATTAGATCTGAGGTTGTCAGCAAACAGATGTCTCCTTTAGCCTAAGGCATACTTAGAGTTACTAGGGCAGCTGTTGCTTTGACATTTGATAAAGGTATGGAAAGTGATGATAATGTGATTTGTAGGTTATCTGCATTAAGTGCTGGAGATTGTAAGATGGGAATGATGTATTCCTTGCTAATTTGTTAATGCCAATTTTAAAATATGCTTTTAGAGTGCAATTTCCTGTGCCAGAAATATTTTTTTTTTCCCCCTTTCAAGTGCCTGCTAAGATAATTTTCAAAGAAGTAATCTATGTCTGGACAATGTCTTTAAATACATGAATTCTAAATATTATTTGCATAAGAGAATATGATATGACTTTCAATGGGCTTAATTCTTTAAATGGAAAGGTATTCCAATTGTCATTTATTGATGTTAAGTGGCATCTGCCATCAATATGTGTCCTTTAATGAGCCATTTGTATACACAAAGATGAGAATTTAGTGTGCTAATATTAACAGAGAAAGTCTAATTTGTTTCAATGCACTTGTTAAGTGCCATCAAGGTCGAGTCAGCTCCAGCTCACAGAGACACTGTATAGTTTTCAAGGATTTAATCTTTGCAGGGGCAGAGGGTCTCATTGTTCTCCTGGACAGTGTGGCTGGTGGACTCAACCCATGAACCTTGTGCTTTGTAGTCTAGAACTTATCTTATGGAGCCACTGTACCCCCTTCAATGTGCTTAGATGAGTCAATAAAAATGTTTTCCTGAAGTGAGACCATGCACTATATAGGCTGTATGTGTGTGTATATATACATGTATGTGTGTACAGTATCTGATAGGAAGATGAAATGATATTTGTTGATTTTTTTCAATTATTGCTTATGAAAATACTCCTTTGTTTACACATATGAAAACCAAATTTACCTAAATGAGCATTTTCCATTTGTGCACAATTGTGTTTCAAGAAGCACATATCCTGATCCCTTCTAGTCTTAAGAATGTGATTTTACAAAAGCGTTGGAAAATACAGATTAATTGTGACTGCACAAGTAATTTTTCTGTTGTTTCTAGAATAATTGTAGACTTTATTTTTAATTTTAGGTGAAGCTATTGTGCATGTGGGTAGGCCACAACTTCCATGAATACTGTGGGGTCTGAAGACATTAGACCAGACACCACCATGGGCAAAATTGTGGCCTTTTTGGGTGTATTATCAGGAATCCTTGTTTTGGCCTTGCCTATTGCTATTAGGAAAGAGCTGTGATAATGTAGTGGTTATGAATCAGGCTGCGAACCTCAATGTAATCAGTTTGAAACTACCAGCTGTTCCGCAGGATAAAGATGAGGCTATCTACTCTGGTAAAGATTTACAGCCTCGGAAACCCTGTGCAGGGTCGTTATGAGTTGGAACCGACTCCACAGCACATAATGACAACAACCAAATTGCTATTAGGAGTCCTGATTTGGCACTGTGGGTTAAAGTGCTGGACTGCAAAGTCATTTGGACTGCAAGGTCAGTGGTTCAAGCTTACCAGCCACTCCTCAGAAGCCCTATAACAAGATTGCTATGGGTTGGAACAGACGTGAGGCATTTAACAGCAACAATATTGCTGGTATTAATGACCGCTTCTCTGCTTGCTACTTCACCTTGAAACTCAAGGAAGTGGCAGTGAAACAGTGTGAGCCCTTAAAGCTCACCAAGAAAATAGCCACTGACTCATACAAATGTTAACTTGACAGATACCTATGCTCGAAGTATCATGGAGATGCTTTGATTAAAAGATAGAAAAACCATCAAGTATTAGGAGCAGTGGAAGAGATGATTTGGGGCCGTGAATTAACTTTTAATTTATTTATAAAAGCTCATATAGAATGAAGTTGATTGATAAAACCTTGCTTTGGTGCCTTTTCTGAGCACTACCTGTCTTCAGTTTTGTTGTTATGTTGCTTAATGTACTAAAGTATTTCACACCCCCCACAACAGCTGCAAACAAACTTCCTGTGGATGCAATTTAAACTATTTTCACATTTGATTCTGAAAAATAATCTATTCACACAACCAGATATAATTGGACCAATTGCCTCATGCCTGAATTTTCAAATCTGAAACAATATCATTGTAATAGAGAGAAATGAAAGGTTTCATGAATAGCCAGTTTCAAGTTTTTGCACTGTAACAATTGGTAGCATAGTGTATCGTGAGCTGGGCTGCTAACCGAGTGGTCAGTAGTTTGAATCTACCAGCTGCTCTGCGGGAGCAAGATAAGGCTTTCTACCTTTGTAAGAATTTATAGCCACGGAAGCTCTATTCAGGGTCTCTATGAGTCAGAACTGACTTGGGGCCACACAATCAACCATTGTTCTTTTGGAGTCCTGGTGTGTTCATCAGAATAATGCACTGGTCCTCAAAGTAGGTTTGAACCGCAGGATCGGTGGGTCAACTCACCAGCTGCTCCTGTTAAACCATATACAGGGTTGCTATGTGTTGGAACTGACTTGGCACTTTACAACAACAACAGTGCTCTTTTGGAGTCCTTATGTAGTGGTATAGGATAAGCACTGGACTGCTAATCACAAGATTTACAGTTGAAACCCACAAGCTGCTCCTCAGAAACCCTGCACAGGAGGATTGCTGTAGGAACCAATTCAACAACACTTAATACCAACAATAGTTATTTAAAATATTTTATATGCTAATAAAGGTGAGTTAAAATTTGAATATTATAATTATATTTAACATAGTTCTCCAAAATCTATGGGAATGTAATAAAATATGGAATTTAAAATGAATGAAAGAAAAGCTCTAGAAGTTTGATTCTGGTGAGTCACATAAATCAGTCTTGTTACTCGTGTGTGATATCAAATTGCTTTTAACTCAGAGCAATGCTATAGGACAAACAAAGTAGACCTGCCACAGATTGCCTGACTTTTTTCTTGTGAAGCTAGCTAGTAGGTTTGAACCACTGAACTTTTCTTCAGCAGCTGAGCACAACCATTGTTCTACCAGAGCTATTGTATTTAATCCTGACTTTATTTCTTTAAAA
>NW_006408547.1:6852104-6854087 GCF_000296735.1 Chrysochloris asiatica | reverse complement strand
ATATATATATAGGTGAAAAGTTTATAGAGTAAATTAGGTTCTCATTTAACAATTTTTATACGAAGTGCTCTGTGAAATTGGTAATTATTTTCACATTTTGTCGGCATCCTCATTATTTCTATTCTGTTTGTTCTGTTTCCCTTGATCTAACTTCCCTGCTCCTCCTTGCCTTCTTATCTTCAATTTTGGGAAAAATTTGACTGGTTGGTTTCATATAGTTAAATACTAAAGGAATACATTTCTCAAGGGTACTAAATGAAGTTAATAATAAATGTTTTGAAAGATTATTGCTATCATGGAAAATAATATTCAAGAATAATTCATTGCCGTGCTTGAGACATTCAAGTGAATTTCACTTATGATAAATGCTAGCTGCTTTTATTCTGTTGATACTAATACTACATGGAAGCAGCTCTGGTAGCATAGTGGTTACAAGTTGGGCTGCTAACCTCAAGGTCAGCAGTTTGAAACTACCAGCCATTTCTTAGGAGAAAGATGAGGCTTTCTGCTCCTGTATAGATTTGCAGCCTCAGAAAACTTATACAGGGTCACTATGAGTCAGACCTGACTCAACAGCACATAACCACCACCACAATGTTCTATGTAAGGTGTCCTGGTGTGGCCCTGTAGGAGAAGCACTGGGCCACAAGATCAGTTAGAAGTGCAAGGCTGGCAGTTCAAGCTCATCAGTCATTTCTCAGAAACCCTGTTCAAGATCGCTATGAGTTAGAACCTACTAGACAGCACTTAACTATAACAACAATGCTATATGGAGTCCTAGTGTGGTGCTGTGGGTTAAGCACTGGACTGCTAACTACAAGGTCAGCAGTTCAAATCCACCAGCCACTCATTGAAAACTCTATACAGGGTTGTTATGAGTCAGAAAAGACTTGGTAGTATATAATAAAAACAATAATGCTATATCATCCAAAAGAGAAGAATGTGTGACTTCATATCCTTGTGTATACATTTACATGTGTGTATGTGTGTAGTCCCACATGTCTATCACTTTATTGTATTGGAGTACATTGGATGTTGTGGTTAGCTGAAGTTAGACCAGTAGGGTCAACCATGATGGACAGGCTTCAAGGGAGCTTCCAGACTAAGAGGAGAACATGAAGAAGGAATAGGGAATAGGCAGTCTGCTTCTAAGGTATTTGGCCATGGAAACCTTATAAATAACAATGATACATTATTTGATATAGTACTAGAAGATGAGTCCTCAGATTGGAAGGTACTCTAAATATGTCTGAGGAAGAGCTACCTCCTTAAAGTAGAGTCAGCCTCAATGATGTGGATGGAGCAAAGCTTTCAGGACCTTCATTTTCTGATAGGACATGATACAAAATGAGAAGAAATTGCTGCAAATATCAAGTGATAATTGGAACATGGAATATATGAAATAAGAATTTAGGAAAATTGGAATTTTCAAAAATAAAATAGAATGCATAAAGATCAATATCTTAGGTATTAGCAAGCTGAAATTGGCTGAAAGTGGTCATTTAGAGGCAGATAATTGTATGTTTTACTGTGCTGAGAATCATTCATTGAAGAGAAGTGATCATCATCAAAAATAATATTTCAAGATTTATCTTGAAACACAATGCTATCTGTGATACAATAATATCTATATGCTTGATGTGGTGCTGTAGGATCAGGACTGGATTCTGAACCACAAGGTCAGCAGTTCACACCCACCAACTGTTCCTCAGAAACCCTATACAGGCTTCTATGAGTCAAAACTGACTCAATGACACTTAGCAACAACAACAACAAGAGCAAGGAAGAACAGTTAACACAACCATTATTCAGATTTGCACACCAATCACCAAAGCCATGGTGAAATTGAAGAATCCTACCAATAATCTCATATGAATGTGAAAGCTGGACGGTGAATAAGGAAGATCGTAGAAGAATTGATGCCTTTGAGTTGTGGTGTTGGAGGAGAATACTAAAAGTGCCATGGACTGCCAAAAGAACCAA
>NW_006408547.1:6850757-6851881 GCF_000296735.1 Chrysochloris asiatica | reverse complement strand
GCATGGGGTCGCTATGAGTTGGTTCCGACTCGATGGCACCTGACAACAACCAACTTCTTCAGTCTGACACTGAGCAAATATGCAATCAAAATGCACTGATAATTGCTGGTGATTAGAATACAAAAGTTGGAAACAAAGAGGAAGGATTGGTTATGGTAGTTGAAAAACATGATTTTGGTGATAGAAATGATACTGAAGCACTCATGATAGAAATGTGCAACACCAACAACTCATTCATTGCAAATACCTTTTTAAAATCAATATAAAAGTTGACGCCACACAAGGACCTCACCAAATGGAATACACAGGAATCAAACTGGCTACATCTGTGGGATGAAACAGTGGAATAGCTCAATATAGTGAACCAAAACAAGGCCAGTGGCTGACTGTAGAACAAGTCATTAATTGATTGCTCATATGTAAGTTCACGATGAAGCTGAAGAAAATTAAAACAAGGTCATAAAAAACAAAATATGACCTTGGTCATATCGAACCTAAATTTAGAGATTATCCCAAGAACAAACTTGAAGCACTAGGCACTAATCACCGAAGATCAGAAGGCTTCTGGGTTAACATCAAGAGCATTAGTAATGAAGAAAGCAAATTATCATTAAAAAGACAAGAAAGAAAAAAAGTGGATGTCAGAATGACTCTGAAACTTGCTTCTAAAATCCAATAGAAGAAATGAAATCAAGGAGCTGAACAGAAAATTCCAAAGGACAACTTGACACAAAACACAGAATTAAAATGAATTGTGCAAAGACATGGAGTTAGAAAGCCCAAAGGGAAGACCACAGTATATGTTGAGCTGAGAGAAGTGAGGAAAAAAAATTATGCCTTGGGTTGCAATATTGAAGGATTTAAGCATTGACAGAGTTTTTCCAGAGGTTGAAGCCAGATTCCGAAGAGGCTGTGGAACGAGGAATATCCTTGCTGATGTCCGATGGATTTTGACTGAAAGCAGAAAAGATCAGAAAGATGTTTACTTGTGCTTTATTGACAATGCACAGGCTTTTGATTGTGTGGATCATGACAAGCTATGGACAACATTGAGAAGTATGAGTATTCCAAAACACTTAATTGTACTCATGAGGAATCTGTACCTAGACCGAGACACAGTTGTT
>NW_006408547.1:6848258-6850055 GCF_000296735.1 Chrysochloris asiatica | reverse complement strand
TTGGAGAATATTGAAAGTGCCATGGGCTGCCAAAATACCCAATATATCTGTTTTGGAAGAAGTGCAGCCAGAGTGCTCCTTGGAGGCCAAGATGGCCAAACGTTGTCTCTCATACTTTGGACATATTGTCAGGAGGGACCAGTTGCTAGAGAAGGATATCATGTTTGGTAAAGTGGAGGGTCAGAGAAAAAGAGGAAGCCCCCCAATGAGATGGATTAGCCAAGTGACAGCATCAATGGACTCAAGCGTAGCAACAGTAATGAGGCTGGCCCAGAATCCGGCAGTGTTTCGTTCTGCTGTGCATAAGGTCACTATGTGTTGGTACTGACTTCATGCCACCTAACAACAACAAACAACAAATGGACAAAATGGGTAGCGTGGTGACTCCATATGATAATCACTGAACTGTGAACTTCAAGGTTAGAGATTTGAATCCACCAGCTGCTCTGCAGAAGAAACATTAGGCCTTCTGCTCTTGTAATGATTTAGAGCCTCGGGAACTATACACAGGGTCACTATGAGTTGGAACTGACTCCGTGGCACTTAACAACAACAACAACATGGACAAAATATTGAATGATACAGAATGTATCAAAAGAAGATGGAAGGAATATACAGAATCATTGTACCAAGAAGAATTGGTTGGCCTTTCAGCCATTTCAGGAGGTAGTATATGGTCAAGAATCCTGATGGTATTGAAGGGAGAAGTCTAAGTTGCACTGAAGACATTAGCAAAAAATAATGCACTAGGACTTGATGCAATATCAATGGAAATGTTCCAACAAATGAGGCACCACTGGATATACTCATTAGTCTATGCCAAAAATTTGGAAGGCAGCTACCTGGCCAACTGAGTGGAAGAAATACATATTTGTGCCCATTCCAAATAAAGGTGATCCAAAAGAGTGCAGAAATTATCAATATCACTAATGTCACACACAAGTAAAATTCTGCTGAAGAGAATTAAAAAATGGTTGCAGAAATACATCAACAGAGAGAAGCCAGAAATTCAAACCAGATTCAGAAGAGGTTGTGAAACTAGGAATATGATTGTTAATGTCAGATGGATCTTGGTTGCAAGCATAGAATACCAGGAAGATGTTCACTTGTATTTTAAGGATTGCACAAAGGCTTTAGACTGTGTGGATCATAACAGTCTTTGGATAGTCCTGTAAATAATGGAAATTCCAGAATACTTCATTGTACCTATCAGGAACCTGTACATTGGTCATGAGGCAGTTGTTAGAATTGAGCGAGTGATACTGCATGGTTTAAAATTAGGAAAGGTGTGCACCAAAGTTGAGTTCCTCTACCACACGTATTCTGTCTGTATGCTGAGAAAATAATCTGAAAAGTTGTATTACATGAAGGAAGCAGCATCAGGATTGAAGGAAGGCTCTTTAACAATCTGTGATATGCAGATGACACAACCTTGCTTGCTGAAAGTGAAGAGGGCTTAAAACACTTGCTCATGATGATCAGATAATACAATTTTAAGAATGGATTATAACTCAATGTAAAGATAATAAAATTCCTTACAACTGGACCGGTAAACAGCATCATTATAAATGGAGAAAAGATTGAAGTTGTCAGGATTTCATTTTACTTGAATCCACAATCAATACACATGGAAGCAGCAGTCAAGAAATCAAATTACAGGAACAAACAAGATGGCGGATTGGGTGGACATATAGCAGAGAGCTATGCCAACAACAACACAGAATACCCAACCAAGCAGGCTCAGGGAATGGTCCCAGAACTCTGAACCACATATAAAGGAATACTTAGAAGGTTGGA
>NW_006408547.1:6829187-6845473 GCF_000296735.1 Chrysochloris asiatica | reverse complement strand
CCTGAGTGGGTTTTTTTGTTTGTGTGTTTTTTTAAAAAAAGCTAAAGTGGATAAAGAGAAATACTTTTAACTGATGGTATATGGAGGGGATTATAATCCATGTAATGAAACAAGTTATATGAATTGTTGAATGTGAAACTGATGATGTGCCCTGTAAACTTTCATTCACTCAATCCACAATCAAAACCTTAAATTAAAAAAAAAAGAAAAAAGAAATCAAATTACATACATTGTTGTTGTTGGTTGTTGTGGTTAAGTGCCATCCATTTGGTTATGACCCATAGTGACCCTGTATAGGGTTTCTGAGGAGCAGCTGGTGAGCATGAACTGATAACCTTACGGTTCAAACTGACTTTACAGTCCAGCACATTAACCTATAGTACCACATCAGGACTTCGCTGTTGGTTAGTACTGTCAAATCAGTTCTGATTCATAGCAACCCTGTATAGGGTTGCTGAGGAGCAGCTGGTTGGTTTGAACTCCTGACTTATGGTTAGCTGTCCAGTGCTTCGACAGTGCCATACCAGGGGTCCAAATGACATATTGTATTGGTAAATCTTCATCAAAATTCTCTTTAAAGTATAAAGAACAGATATGTCCCTTTGAGGAGTAAGGTGTGCTTCAGCCAAGCGCTGGTAGTTTCAACCACCTCATATGCATAGGAAAACTAGACAATGAAGAAGGAATACAAGGAAGAATTGTAAGCTGTGGTGTTGGTGACGAATATTGAAAGTACTATAGTCTATCAGAAGAACAACCAAATCCATTTTGGAAGGAGTCCAATCAGAATGCTTCTTAGAAGTGAGAATGGCTAGACTTTGTCTCACGTCCTCTGTCCATATTATCAGTAGGGACACGGCCCTTGAAAAGGATATCATGCTGGGTAAAGTAGAGTGTCAATGAAAAAGAAGATCCCCAACAAGATGGATGGACATAGCAGCTACAAGAATGGGCTCATGCAACACAAAGGTGAGGATGGTTCAGGACCAGGCAGGGTTTTTTTCTGCTGTACATAGGTTGCTATGAGTTGGAACTGACTCTAACACACTTAACAATATGTGTTTATTATTTGTAGTCAAATGAACATCTTAATGAATTGAACAAATGTACATGTTTCCTCAAGAGGGATAAATTATAACCTTAGGGTAAAATAAGCAAACTCTAGTCTATCTTCTTACAGTTAAATAGCACCCAAATGTCTGAAAACATCCTGATAGTATTTTCCTCTAATTTCTAAGAGTGTTAAAATAGAGATTATTCAGAAATTTGTGTAAGAGACAAATATGGTATTGCTGTTTTTATTTATGTAAAGATTTGTTGTCATAAATAGGTTTTCATGATGTTTCACATGAGTATATCATGGTTATGAAATTTGATAATAGATAGCAAGCAGATCATTGATATTTCTAGACAGAATTGTAAAATAAAATATGGTAGCACACATTTTTAAAAAGAGCTAATTGAATCACAGTTTAAGTGAGAGTTGATTGTATATTTGGACAGTGTACTCTTCTGAGCACCAATTTGATTATTCACAAAATAATAGACTTATTTTCCCTGTAATTGTTTTTATTTTTCATTTCATTTTTATACTACTTTAAACATGTGTTGTTCTGTCCAATAAATTAATTTTCTCCAAATATGGGTTAATTTTAGACAGTTGCATAGAACAACCTTTAGTTTAAAGGTTTTACAAAGTAGCCAATCTTATTTGACTATTCTGACTAATAAACTCATATCAAATTAAACTTCCAAGAATTTAGAACATATACATTTGTAAACTTATCTAATTAATGTTGTTGTTGTTGTTGTTAAGTGCCGTCGAGTCGGTTCCGACCCATAGCGACCCTGTACAGGGTTTCCGAGGGTGTAAATCTTTACAGGAGTAGAAAGCCTCATCTTTCTCCCGTGGAGCGGCTGGTAGTTTCGAACCGCTAACCTTAAGGTTCACAGCCCGATTAGTAACCACTACGCTACCAGAGCTCCTTTATAGAAGAATATTAATTGTATGGTGAGGTCAAGTTTTATTAGTAAAGGTAGGGTAAGTAGCCATGTGAATTTAATTATTTTCATCTTTTCCTTTCATCTAAGAACATTAAGCAATTTCAAGTTTACCAAAAATTGTTCAGAAAGTACAGAGTTCCTGTATATCCATTTTCCCTTGTACAAGCTATTTAGAACTTAATGATGCAATCATAAAAGAGTAGAAAAAAGGAGGTTAATATGGAACAAATTTGGCTAGAAACAGCTTTCTTATGTTAGAAATGTAAATTCTTGAAACTGCTTAACTTTTATTGAAAAGAACCCTGGGACTTACGCTTAGCATTGTTTCCATGCCTGTTGTGATAGTACGTAGGTTTCCATGCTTGTTATAATAGTACATAGCTGATACCAAACATTTACAGTGCCTAGTGAAGTAGATGTCACATAATCGAAGATGTAATAAACATAGAAAAACATGATGAACAAGGAAGAAATATTTAATGGATGAGCATCAGAAATATGAATATTGAATTAATACAAAAATTCCCTAGATAATGTCTTCTTATTTATAAGCAGTATAAAACCAAGTGTGAGAGAGAGAACAAAAAACTTTATAGATGGAAAGGCATCTTATCAAGCGAATTAAGGGATCATGTGCTAAAAAAATAAAATAGTAAGCTATTTGACATGCATTGCAATTACATTAGACATATTGCTTTCAATAAACATTAAAGGACAAATTAGCATTAGTCATGCCTACTACATTTCCAAATCTGTTTTTCAAGCTTATAATTAAAATAACAAATTATTACAGGCACAAATTAACAGTTTTAATGCATTTTAGACATTGTAATCATCAGCATTTGATTGTTCTTTAAATGGATTGTCTAATGCAGATTTAAACAATATTCACCTCAGTAAACAGTAAACACTGATAGTGTTCTCATTGGTGATAAGAGAAAACTATATGAGGCAGATTACTGCAGATCTTTTCTCAGACAGGGAGAAATAATTTGACTCAGAACAGTACAAACTTTCATAGAATAATCACCTCTTACTCATCAACAACACTGAGAGAATACGTTTGTGTAAATCTTCCAACTTGCAAAAAGTAGAGGAGACTATATTATATTCTGTCTGAATGACAAGTGCTAAGATTTTGCTATATGAGAGTGAGTCATATTTAGCCAGTAGGAAATGCTAGTGGGCTTCCATGTATTCGTATTTCAACCAAGTTTCCATTCTACCACTGAATACGTGATCTAAATCTGCTGGCCAAACTTCCAGGTGATATTTCTATTGGACCATTGAATTTTTTTTTAATTGACATTGAGTCAACCTGATTCATCGCTATCTAGGTAGGTTGTTGTGGTTGTTAAGTGCTGTTGAGCCTGTTCCGACTCACAGTGACTCTGTGTATGGTCTTCTAGCAGCAGCTGGTGAGCTTGAACCACCAACCTTGTAGTTCAAACCAAACTTGCAGTCCAGCTCATTAAGCTACAGCACCACACCAGGACTCATCAAAAATGTTACTGTACCATCTTTATGATTGTAGCATAGTTGGTGTGTGTGTGTGAGTCTATTAGGTCAATCCATTGCATTGAAGATTTCCCTCATTTCTGTAGCCCCTCTACCTTCACAAAAAAGGGTATTCTTTTCTAACAACTGTTCTTTCTTGATGTGTCCAAAGTAAGCAAGATGAAATCCCACCATTTTTGTTTCTAAGGAGTATTCTGGCTACATTTCTTTTAAAAGTGATTTATTTGTTCTGACAGTCCACAGTATGTTCAGTATTCTTGAAATGAATTTTCAATTCAATTTGATTTAATTCATTACCTCAATTTGAAAGAATCTATTCTTATGTCTTCCTTGTATACTGTCCAACATTCAGATTCATATGAGATGATTGAAAAGACAGACAGACCCACATTAGGCTTCAAAGTAACATCCTAGTTTTTAAAACATTTTAAATAGTTTTATTACCTAGTTAGAGTTTTGTAAAATCACCGTTTAACTGTATTGATGGAAATTGATAATTATCGGTATTGGTTTTTTGAGATTGCCACCGAATATATGTTTCCTCATAGATTAATAGTATTCAATTGGACTGTTAAACACTTGTAACAACAACAACAAAACTGTAACCACAACAGCAAGGTATGGTTGAACCAGAATGATAGTATGTAGTTTATTGTAATAAAATTACTTCTTTAATAGTTATGTAACTGGTAAAGATCTGACTGAAATACACAGTTTAAAGATTATATATAGGAATATAATTTTCTTTAAATAAAAAAAGTGAAAGTAAATAACTTCTTATAAAGCTTGATTTTTAAGTGTATTGGTAATGACTTTGTCAAGGCTATATATTTAACTATCAGTATTTCTATAAATTATTTTTTCCATAAGTTAATTTACTCTAAAAATCTCCTAAGTGTTTTAAACTTTAATACAATTTATGTTTCATGTTATTGTTTGAATAATAAAACAACATACCAATTTTTGGTACTACTCTGAATTCTGAAAGAAAAATTTATCATTTGAATCTCATTTATAACTATCACATTTAAATTATGAATAATGATAGCAAAACATATATAATAGTATATTCAAGGGCAAGTAAGAGAGTGGTACTAGGATTCCAGTTCATGCATGTACAGGTTTATTATAAAGAAAATGTGGTTCACATATCTCTGCAATCAGATAGTTCAGATGAGTTTTCTCAGTGATATACTTGTCTTAGTCTTTTTAAAGTGGCTTCAAAAAAGATGTGTTTTGTGCCATTAGAATAAAGAGAATTTTAAGGTCAGGAGTAATATAAAATTTTTTAACAAAACTCAAGTGCGTATCTTTACAAATCACTGAAACTTTGCAATGTGTTTACAGAAAATCTGGTGAAGATAAAATAGTTTTCAGATGTACAGGATGTTCTAAGGAAAATCAGGACCTCCTCAAAGATGAATCAAAGCAGAGGTCAGATCAGAAGGTTAGGGAGACTGGTTTTTGGGACTCCAAAGGAGTAATCTTGACATGTTTTCAGAAAGGACACAGGACAATTATGACAACGTTTTAAGAAAGCTGAAAACTGCATTGGTGAGGAAAATGTGAGGAAAGTGGTGTCAAAGAATTTTTCCCATCTCTTCCTAAGAGAATTTTATTGGTAAACCTTATCCCATCCACCCTACAGAATTTATCTTGCCCCTTCATACTTTGTTTTGATACGATCTAAATCAGTGAACATAGAATTTTTTTAAGGAAGTATTAGAGAGATGGAAACTTTGCCTTCAGAAATGTATAGACCTAAATGGAAGATATGTCAAGAAAAAGAGCTTCACATTTTGAAATGTTTGTTTAATAAAACTGTAGTACAGTGAATTCATCCTTATGGCTCTTCTACCCATAGTCTTAGTTGTTGTTGTTGTTGTTGTTATTAAGTGCCATTGAATCAGTTCTGACTAACAGCAGCCCTGCATAGGGTTTCCAAGAAGAGATTGGTGGATTTGAGCTGCTTACCTTACAGTTCAAACTGATCTTGTGGTTCAGTGCGTTATTTCAGAGCCCCACACCAGGACTCCATAGGCTTAGTAACTCCCAACAAGTAACTTTTATTTCCTTGATAGATCTGAGTAAGCAAAAGTGGAAAAATATGCTGATAGGATGATGTGATTCCGTTGTGAATGATTGTTAGTACAATTAATTGTGATTTAAAACTTGGAAATCTAATGAGATTACTCACTTTTGCTCTACTGCTAGGTTTAAAATGAGCCATCTTAGAGACAGAGTGGGGCATCTCAGTACCATTATAGAAGAACCTTTAGGTCCTGAAATCCCTGTGCATGGAACCAACTAAAATCAGGGGGCAAAGCTGTCACACAGTGGAGTAGAAAAGGAGCAGGAGCAACAGCAACAAGAGTCAAAACATGAGAGAAAGCAGTGGACTTCTAGGCACATGGAGCAAATAAAACTGAATGCCTTTGGGCAGGAAATGGCTCATTTGTGGAGTGGGGTGCCTCCAGCATTTATTTGAGGAGCTATATTTGCTGATCTATGGAGATAAAGCTGAGTGCTTTTGAGCTGAAGTTTGTATGAGAATTAAGTGCCTTTTGGGCATTTATCAGCAGTGCTAAAGGAGTTTTCTAACATTGTCTGAGCCAGGCAGACTCTAAGGGGATACTTAACTGAGGGGCCTTGTTAAGTGCTGTCATAGAGTCAGTTTTGAACCATAGTGACCCTGTATAGGGTTTCAATGGAACAACTCATGAACCTGAATCACCGACCTTGTGGTTCAACTGATTTTGCAGTCCAGTGCATTAGCCCATGTCAGGACTCCTAGGACCAGAGAAAGACCTGTGAGCAGGCATGACAGTGAAAAACTTTCCTTTTCAAAGAACTGTGTCCTAAGCATTTTTACCCTGCATTGTAAACTGTTAACTTCCTTAATTCCATAGTTATGGGTTTGGTGTCTGAGTTCTATGTGGCCATTGCAATGAATTGCTGAATCCAGCTGAGAAGTGGAGGGTGCTGTTGGTCTCAGAATTGGTAGAGAAGATTGGAAGGTGGAGGGATGGCTGACCCCAGCCTTTAAGAATTGGCTTTGGTCTGATGCTAATTCACCTCCTTCCCTGTGGTGAAGTCAGAGGAGGTCATATGCTAGTTCCTATGTTCTTTTTTTTTTTTTTTTCTTCAAAAGCTTTCTCTGATTTTGAAGCAATATAAATATTTTTAATGTATCCTTACATGTATGTATAATAACTCATTAGTCTTTTCTATACCTTCTTGGAGTCCTGGTGTGGTGCTGTGGGTGAATGCTGGACTGCAAAATCGGTTTGAAATACAAGGTTGGATGTTCAAGCTCACCAGCTGCTCCACAGAAACCCTATACAGGGTCACTATGGGTCGGAATCAGCTCAACGGCACTTAACAACAACAGCAATACCTTTTTAATTTTGTACTCTCTGCATTAGTAGGATACCACTTATTACTCGGCTAAAGACAGTTTAATTTTTTATTAATTATCTTTTAACACAGACTATTTCCATAGAAAGTACATTTTCTGTGGAATATGCAGATGATACTTATGATAATGCCTGAATTATTTATTGTGGAGGATTTTGAATAATATAAAATGAAGAAAAATATATTAAAGTATCTTTTAAACTACAAAATGTTTTAGAAATGTAATATGTTCAATATTAAAATATGAAGGTACTCTCTTAATTTTTTTTTATTATTATTGAGAAAGTCTGAGGCTTGAAGAGGCACAGGTAAAGTAACTTCAAATATGTCACTTTAGCCAGACAGTATGGAAATCAACTCCATTTAAGTACAAGCAACAGCATGTATTCATACATGTGTTCAAAATATTTTATACTTTTGTAGCTCTAGTTCCCAGCCAATGGAGCCCTGGTGATGTTTTTGGATAAGCAATAGACTAATAATCACAAGGTAAACAGAACAAACCCATCAGGTGTTCCTTGGGAGAAAGATGAGACCTTCTGCTCTTGCAAAGATATATAGCCTAGGAAACCACACACAGAATCTCTATGAGATACAAATGACTCAATGGCACATAACAGCAATAATTGCAAGAAGACTCTTGTTGAATTCCTCTTTTCTTAGAAACAATCTTACACCCTTTATCAGTTTGTTGTACTATGGTGGTTTGCATGTTGCTATTATGATGGAAGAGGTGCCATTAATATTTTAAATACCACCAAGTTTAGTCCATTGTAGATAGTTTTCAGTAAAGCTTCTAGACTAAGACAGACTAATAAGAAGGAGAGATGGACTACTTCAGAGTGATTAGCCACTGAAAACCTTATAAGTGGCATAGAAACATTGTTAGATATAGTGCTGGAAGATGAAAGCATGCATAACATCAGAACATTGTTGGAGATAGTGCCAGAAGATGAGCCCTTCAGATTGGTAGACATGCAAAATACAACTAGGAAAGTGATACCCCCTCAAAGTAGATTTGCACATAATTACATGAATGGAGTAGAGCTTTTGGAAACTTCATTTACTAGTCAGGTACAGTTCAAAATGAGAAAAACAGTTGCAAATATCAATTAATAATCAGAACATGGAGTGTAAGAAGTATGTATCTAGGAAAATCAGAAAGTGTCAACAATGAGATACAATGCATGAAGATCAATATCCTAGGTATTAGTGAGCTATTGGCCATTTTGAACTCAACAAGCCTACAGATTACTATGCTAGAACAACAAATTGAAGAGGAAATAGTGTCACTTCAAGATCTATCTTGAAGTAGAACATTGTCTGTGATAGGATAATAACAATGTGCCCATGTGGTAGACCAAGAAGTCCTGACAGCTTGGTGGGCTACATGTAGGACTGGTAACCACAAGGTCAGCAGTTTGAGTCCACAAGGTGCTATATAGGAGAATAATGAGACTTTCTGATCCTGTAAGATTTTTAGCCTCAGAAACCCTATACAGGGTCACTGTGAGTTGGAACCAACTCCGTGGCACACAACCACCACCACCACAAGTTAATATTACTATTATTCAAAGTTATGAAACAACCATTAAAGCCAGTGATGAGGAAATTGAAGAATTCTACCAACTTCAGTATGAAATTGATCCAACATTCAATGAAAATACATTAATTAATACTGGTTATGGAAATACAAAAGTTGGAAACATAGAGGAAGGATTAGTAATTAGAAATTATAGAAATGATTCTGGAGATCTAATGATAGAATTTTTCAAGACTAACAACTTATGCATTGCAAATACTTTTTTCAACAACATAAAGATATGGACCTAGCAAGATGTAATATATAGGAATCAAATTGTCTACATCTGTGGGAAGAGATGGTGTAGAAGTTCAATGTCCTCAGTCAAATCAAGGCCAGGTGCAGACTATAGAATAGACCATCAATGGCTTCTATGCAAATTTGGTTTGAAGAAAATAAAAACAAGTCCGCAAGCACCAAAATATGATCTTGAATATGATGGTGGTGGTGTGCCATGGAGTTGGTTCCAATGCATAGTGACCCTGCTATCCTTTATCCCACATCCTTAGAGAGAGCATTCTGAACTTGGCTTAGTGTTTATGTGTTTCTTCAGTGTAAGGATTTAGAATAACTTTGTACTGGCATGTGTCCCGAAACCAAAATCTTCTAGATTTGTCAGGAATTTTGCTGTTGTTGCTAATTAAAAATGTTAAAGCTTTAACTAATTATTAAATGTGTCAATCAAGTGATAGCTGAAATGAAGTTAACTGATACTGCTGAAAACTCATTGGGTATTGGAACACCAATGAACCAGGGATGACAGAGAGATGACCATAGGTATTCATTGATTGATAAATTTCATTGATCAAGAAACATAGCCAGAACTTATGGTTCTGGCAGCTGCTGAGGCAGAATCAGGTAGGGCAGGCTCCATGGGTGAGGGACTGAAAAACCAGAGAAGCTGCTCTCACGGAACAGCACCAGAGATCTGGATCTAGAATAGGGTGAAAAGCGTCAGTTTTCCCGCACACACCAGTAAAAAAAAAATCATGGTATAAAGGAAAATATTGCTATTTAGGAATTACTCTAGGCATGGGACTCCCTCTGTGGCCACCAGCCTAGGCAGAATTCAGAGGGCAGTGCTACAGCCAGACAGGCGCAGGGAACCAATGCTAAAAATGGTGCAGAGACATTTGCAAAATGAGGTGCTGAGGGATTCTACACATTTTTTTCCTCCTCTTTCCTGTCGTGCCTTCTTTGCCTAGCCCAGATGCCTTCAGGTGGGTGAGTGCACACCCCTCAGAAAAGGGGTCCAGCATTGAGCCCATAATTTTGCCCATGGCACAGAGAGAAAGAGCCCTATTGGACCTAAGGGAAAATTCTTTGGCAGCTGCTTATGACATCAGCCTCTGGGTAGTAGCCCTAAAATTAACTTGTGCGGGACCCTTTACTCCGGCATATCCAGCAAGAAAAAAGTAGGCCTGTCATGCCTGACAGACAAACCATATGAACAATCTGTTAAGCCCCAATAAAAGGACACAACTATTTCGAGAATTACGCTGTGCACAAGCAGATACCTAACTGACCTTCAGAGACAAAAATAGTAGATAATCTTTCTCCCGTTAACATCTCAATATCTATCTATACACCTCTATGCTGGTGACTACAGGAGAGGCCTGAGTGAATGGACACCTCCAGCCACTGCTGGAGAATTCTACGGTACACACACACTGCCTGTGTAGCAAGGCATCTGGCCAGTCAGCCACAGTTTTATTTTTGTTTCAAAGTGGTGGTTTTTTGTCTCTGCTTTTATACTTCTTCTGTTTTTGGTCCTTTTGATCAAACACTTTTCCTGGAGGTGGGAGCTTTTTCTCCCTACGTTACTCAAGAATAATCAGCAATCATGGCCATACAGCCAAGCTACAAGCATATCCCATAATAATCCACCATTGAGACAAAAGCCCATAACAGCTGCTAAGCATTATATGTGAAAAGGAAAGCCTATCTCCTGATCATATACACCAGGAGACACACAGTAAGCTTAATAACACAGCAACAAACATCTGTTTAAGCATTAAAAACTCACACAACTACTGGAAATGACCAATAAAACAACAAAAGATATCAAAACTGAAAAGAGTAACTGAGACAAAGGAACTGGAGACAGAAAAAGGCTTTCCAGAAAAGAAACAGCAAGTTTTGGATTTGCCTGAGAAGGAAGTCAGAAGAATGATATGGAAACAAATTCAAGGTCTCCAAAAATGCTTGGAGGAAAACAAGAAAGTCAGGAAAGTACTACAAGAGTAAACAAACAAGAGCAATACAGCATTGGAAATAATTCAAAACTTGCAAAAAAAAAGGTCCAGATGATTAATAATAAAATGTCAGAAATGGACAATACACTGAAAGGGGAAAGGAGCAGAATCGGAGATGGAAGCCAGAACAAGCAAGCTGGAAGACAAATCTCTCAATACGGCTAAGATAGAAGAGCAAGCAGAAAACGTTATTGAAAAAAATCTGAAGAGAGTCTAAAATTCATGCTGGATAAAATGAAGAGGAACAACTTAAGAAATACTGGCATTCTGGAACAGGAAGAATCACAGAAGTCCACAGAGAAGATAGTGGAAAAGCTTCTGGAAGAAAATTTTCCTAACATCTTGAAAGATGAGAAGAAAAGCATTCAAGAAGCTGAACAGACCCCAGGAAAGATAGACCCCAAAAGAAAATCACCAAGACATATAATAATCAAGCTCTACAAAATCAAAGACAAGAAGAGAATTCTAAAGTGGCCAGGGAAAAGAGAAGTGTTACTTACAAAAGCCAACAAATCAGATTAAGCGCTGACTTCTCAGCAGAAACCATGCAGGAAAGAAGGCAATAGGGAGACATATACATAACCTTAAAAGAAAAAAAACTGCCAATCAAGAATCATCTATCCAGCAAAATGGTCAATCAAATATGATGGTGTAATCAAAACATTCCAGGATAAACAGAAGCAAAAAGATTTTGTCAAAGCCAATCCAGCACTTCAAAAAATCCTAAAGGGAGTTCTTTGGACTGAAAACCAACAAGCAGAGATTGACAGGTGTGGCAGCACCACTTGAAACTCAGACAACGGATAGCAGAGTCCAGAACAGAACAAAACTACAACAATGAATTCAAAGGAGCTGGGAGGTCAACTGAAGATCAAAATAATATCAGTGTCAAAGAAGGGAAAACTGTAGAAACAGAGATCCAGGTGGTGAGGAGGCCAGGTAGATAATAGGATACAGTAGATTGTCTTAAATGGAGAGAAAAGTTAATACAATATAAGGTAAACCCAAAGAAAGTTAATACTTCACAGCAGAACAAGCAAACATGAAACCTAAGACAAAAAAACCGACATGAAATAGCACAAAAAATGCAAACTCAGCATAAGAGGCATGCAGAACAAAGGAATAAACAGCACTACCCAAAAATTAACATAAAATTAACATAATGGCAGCAGTTAATTCATATCTATGGAGTCCTGGTATGGCGATATGGATTAATGCCCCAGACTGCAAAACCATTTGAACTGCAAGGTTGGTGGTTCAAGCTCACCAGCCCCTCCTCAGAAACACCATCCATAGTTGCTATGGGTCAGAATTGACTCGATGGCACTTGACAACAACAACATCGATAATTACATTGAATGTCAATGGATTGAATGCACCAGTGAAGAGACAGAGAGTGGCAGATTTGATAAGAAAACAAGACGCTTCAATATGCTGCCTGCAAGTGACACATAAAGACAAACTTACATATAAAGACAAAAACAGACTAAAAGTTAAAAGTTGGAAAAAAAATACACCCAGCTAACTGAAACAATAAACAAGCAGGAGTGGCAATAATAATCTCTGATAAAGTAAACATTAAGATAAAAACCAGCATAAGAGATAAAGAAGGACACTACCTCATGATCAAAGAGTCAGTTAAGCAAAATGACATAACCATAATAAATATTTACAGTCCCAATGAATAAGTACCAAGATATATGAAGCAAACCTTACTAGAATTGAAGAAAGAAATAGATAAATCTACAATTATAGTGGGAGATTTTAATATACCACTTTCGAAAAGGGAGAGAACAACCAGAAAGAAACTCAACAAAGTTACAGAGGAACTAAACAGTACAATCAACCAACTTGACCTCATAGATAAGTACCGAAAAGACCCATAACAAAAGAAGAAATTAATCAGGTCATCAAAAAACTCCCAACCAAAAGAAGTCCAGGCCCACATGGCTTCACTGGTGAATTCTACCAAATATTCAGGAAAGCGCTGTCACCAAATCTACTCAAATTATTCCAGAATATAGAAGATGATGGAAAACTTCCTAAAACAATTTTTTTTGAAATAAGCATTACCCTCATACTAAAACCAGGGAAGGAAAAAACTAAGAAAGAAAATTATAGACCAATATCCCTCATGAACATAGATGCAAAAATTCTCAACAAAATCCTAGCCAACAGAATCCAGCACCACATCAAAAAAATAATACATCATGACCAAATGGGTTTCATAAAAGGGATGCAAGGATGGTTCAACATTAGAAAAACAATCATTGCAATCCACCATATAAATAAGAAAAAGGAAAAGAACCACATGATCATATCGATTGATGCAGAAAAGGCATTTGACAAAATCCAACATCCATTCCTGATAAAACACTCAACAAAGTTGGAATTGAAGGGATATTCCTCAACATAATCAAGAATATATATACAAATCCAACAGCCTACATCACTCTCAATGGAGAGAACCTGAAAGCCTTCCCTCTCTTAACGGGAACCAGACAAAGATGTCCTTTGTCACCACTCTGATTCAATATTGTTTAGGAAGTCTTAGCCAGAGCTCTACAGCAAGATAGGGACATTAAAGGCACCCAAATTGTCAAAGAGGAAATAAAACTCTATTTGCAGACGATATGATCCTATACATAGAAAACCCCAAAAAGTCAGTACAAACTACTAGATATCATTGGAAGATTCAGTAAAGTGGCAGGGTTTAAGTTAAGCATACAAAAAACAGTTGGATTTCTCTACAGTAACAATAACAGCACTGAAAAGGACATTAGGAAAGCAATACCATTTACAATAGCCACCCAAAGGATGAAATATCTTGGAATAAATGTAACCAGAGAGCAAAGGACCTATACAAAGAAAACTACAAAACAATACTACAGGAAACCAAAAGAGACTTACAAAAGTGGAAGAACATACCGTGTTCCTGGATAGGAAGACTCAACATCATGAAAATGTCAATACTACCCAAAGCAATTTACATATATAATGCAATCCCAATCCAGATTCCAACAACATTCTTCAGAGATGGAAAAGACAATTACAAACTTTATATGGAAAGGAAAGAGACCCAGGATAAGCAAAGCACTGCTTAAGAAGAAGAACAAGGTTGTAAGCTTCTAACTCCCTGATTTCAAAATCTACTACATGGTTACAGTGGTCAAACCAGCCTGGTACTGGTACAATGAAAGATACATTGATCAATGGAATCCAGAAATTAACCCAACCACATACAGACAGCAGATTTTCAGCAAAGGGCCTAGGTATATTTCATGGGGAGGAGATAGTCTCTTTAACAAGTGGTGCTGGCAGAACTGGAAAGCGACATGCAAAAGATTGTAACAAGACTTTTACCTCATGCCCTATACAAAAACCAACTCAGCATGGATTAAAAGACCTAAATGTGAATCCCAAAATTAAGAAGGTCATCAATGAAAAAATAGGGACAAATGTGAGGGCTCTATTACAGGGAATACACAGACTACCAAACATTTTGAAAATTACACAAACAAAAGTAGACAAAATAGATGAGTGGGACATACTGAAAATTAAAAACTTAAGTGCATCAAAAGACTACACCAAAAGAGTAAAAGGGGAACCCACAAAATGGGAAAAAATCTTTTGCAACGACACATCAGACAAGGGACTCATCTCTAAAATATATAGGGAACTACAACACCTCTACAAGACAAAGACAACCCAATTATAAAATGGGCACAGGACATGAACAAAAACTTCACCAAGGAAGAGATTCAGGCAACCAATAAACATATGAAAAATGTTCACAATCACTAGCCATTGGAGAGATGCAAATCCAAACAACAATAAGATATCATCTCAGACCAGCAATAACAGCGAAGATGAAAAAAGTCATTGTTGTTAAGTGCCATCGAGTCGGTTCCAACCCATAGTGACCCTATATAGGGTTTCCAAGGAGCAGCTGGTGAGCGTGAACCACCGACCTTGCAGTTCAAATGACTTTGCAGTCTGATGCATTAACCCACAGCACAAAGTAGAGGATAATAAATGCTGTCAAGGATGCAGACAGCCTGTAACCCTCCTGCATTGTTGGTGGCATTGCAAAATGTTCCAACCACTCTGGAAAGCAATATGGCACTTCCTCAGAAGGTTGGAAATAGAAATACTTTATAATCCAGCAATTCTTCTACTTGGTATTTACCCACAAGAAATAAAAGCCATAACACGAATAGATATGTGCACACCATTGTTCATAGCAGCACTATTTATAATAGCAAAAAGATGGAGACAGGCTAAGTGCCCATCAATTGAAGAATGGATGAACAAAATGGTACATACACACAATGGAATACTATGCCACCTTGAAGAACAACAAGGAAGCTGCAAGCCACCTCATAACATGGTTGAAACTTGAGGACATTATGCTGAGTGAAATTAGTCAGTCACAAAAGGAGAAATTCTGCATAGGACCATGATTGTAAAAGACTAAGAAAAAGAACCTACCTAAAAGGGGGAAAAATTATATTTATTTGACGATCACAAGGATGTATGGTATGAGAGGAGGGGAGTAGGGAGGGGAAGATAGAGCACAGGGTAGGGAATAGACACAAGGTAGTTTGGGTGCTTGGGCATATGTAGTGGTGGTGGTGGAACAATACATAAGAAGGCGGAAGGGAATGGAATAACAAGGCTGATGGGGAAAAAGTTATGCAGGTCACATGGGCTAAGTGGGACAGAGGTAAACAATGAGGTATGCACAACCTTAAAACAACAGGGCTCTTGGATACAGGGACTGAGGCATGGTTTGAAGGGGTAAAAGAGGGGAATAATGTTAAGATGCTTGGCTGTTTTTTGAATCTTGGTTTCCCTTGCCTATCATTGTAAAATAGACACTAGAGGGAGGGAGAAAGGAATAGCCAGAAACAACACTACAGAAAGCTTGTAAGTCCGTCTTCAGCCTATAACTGATTGAAATACCTTAAAGGGGGCTAGAAGTTGCCCAGTGAAAGAAGCTTCCTGTGGAGCCTTTACATTGCATAAGACCATAGGTGAATCCAGAACACCATCCAGAATCATCTGAGGAAATTTCCACTAGAAAGAATGAGTAGACTAGCCTGGAGTGGCCAGAAGAACAGAAGATATTTGTGAAAGTAAGACTGGCAGGAAAAATCCGAAACAATGACAGTCTGATTGATTACTACAAGAAAATATAATCTGTTCACCTGGGAGCCATCAAGGTAAGTGGTCGGGACCCCTCAGAGCAAACTCCCTTCCAAGACTGAGACTCAAGGGGAATACATGAGCAGGTAGGTGGTCTGGCTGGTGACCACATTGATCACCGATAAGGGGAAGAGGGGGAAAGAACAGCAATGAAGTTGTGAGCTAAGTCCAACCACATTTAATAAACACCTATGAACCCGGGTGAAGACCTGGATGGCTAGCAGTATGGCAAGACCCAGGACTCCTGGTCTCAGAGTCAGTGACATGACCACAGAGGACTAGAGCAGAGAGTGTGAAGTTTC
>NW_006408547.1:6827396-6827869 GCF_000296735.1 Chrysochloris asiatica | reverse complement strand
TGTGGGTGTTCTTGTGCACATGCCCTCTCTTCCCATCAGCTGGCAGCTCCATTCTCCACTCGAGTCCTCCATGGCCACGTCACTGACTCTGGGCCCAGGAGTTCTCAGGTCTCTTCACACTGCTTGCCAATCAGGTCCCCAACCGGGTCCACAGAAGCCCTCTGAATATTGTGAGGCTTAATTTGCCACTTCATTGCTGTCTTTACCCCACTTCTCCCAAACAGTGATGTGTGTGTTTAACAATCCGAGCGTGCATTTCCTCTGAGTCTCAGTTTTCGGAGGGGCCCTACGTTGGTAGGACCCAACCAACTGCCCCAATATCGCCTAAGGAAGCGACCTGTTTGTTCCCGTAGTAACAGTCCATCTGTCTCCATTGTATCATATTTTTCCTGTAGGTCTTCCATTCGAGACGTATCTTTCGTTCTTCTCACCGCTCCAGGCTCGTCAGCTCGTCCTTTCAAGTGGGGATTTCT
>NW_006408547.1:6808801-6809430 GCF_000296735.1 Chrysochloris asiatica | reverse complement strand
TAACATGGATGAACCTTAAGGACATTATGTTGAGTGAAATTAGTCAGTCACAAAAGGAAAAATACTGCATAGTACCACTAATGTAAAAGACTTGGAAAAAGAACCCATACTAATCCACAAAAGTGGACTCTTAGGGGGTTGTTAGGATGTAGGGGTAGGGATAGGGGTGGGAGGGAAGGTGTAGTACAGGGCAGGGAATAGACACAAGATAATTTGGGTATTGAGTAGGGGGGCAATATACAAGAAGGGAGAGGGGAATCAAAGAACAAAGCAGATGAGAGAACAAATAGATAGGTATAAATGGGCTAAATGGGACAGAGGTAAAAAATGATGTAGGCACAGCTTTAGAACAACAGGGCTCTGGAAAACAGAGACTGAGACATGGGTGGAATGGGAAAAGGGGGGAAATAATGTTAAGATGCTTGGCTATTTTTTGAACCTTGGTTTTCCTTGCAATACATTATAGAATGGACACTGGAGGGGGAGAGAAAGGAATACCCAGAGATAGCAACGTGGAAAGCTTGTAAGCCCGTTTTCTGCCTATAACTGATTAGAATACCTTAAATGGGGCTACAATGTGTCCAGTGAAGGAGGTTTACTGAGGAGCCTCTGCATTACATGGGAGTATA
>NW_006408547.1:6800135-6806685 GCF_000296735.1 Chrysochloris asiatica | reverse complement strand
TAACATACTACTACATTTTGATTCTTTTCTCAAAAAAAAAAAAAAAAAAAAAAAAAAAAATCCCATTGTGAACTTGAAAAGGTTAAAATGAAATAATGTGCCAAACATTACAGGTTGTTATAGCATTGTGACTGCAAGCAATTCATGAAAAGAAAAGAAACCAACACACATAAAAAACCTATTAAATTAATTATCCATTTTAATTTTGATGAACAGGCTATAGGTTTGTCTGTCAATTTGTTACTGAGAGTTGATGATCAAGTTAACAAAACGGTTTTAGTTGCATGCAAAATTAAATATTGATATACCTTTTTTTTTAACTTAAAGACCTTAAAAATGAAGGTATACATTATTCTTAGTAGGGATTAGGCTTGGCTTTTAGCAATATACAATGTTAATGTTATCAAACTAATTTTGGGAGAGCATGACAGGAGAATCCAGTATGTTTACTTGAGTTGTGGTTTATCTTTCAACAACTTTCTGTAATTACAAAATATTTAGAGCAGAGAGAGTGCTTTTCAAGACAACTAATATGTTTCTCTTTAACACTGATGTGGATAGCATTGAACTGGTAACTGGTAGTTTGAACTGGTAGTTCAAACCCATCAGCCGCTCTTGAAAACCCTATACACAGTCACTGTGAGATGGAACTAACTCACAGCACACAGTAATAACAACAATAACACGCTTCCCTTATTGTTAAATTAACTTTTACTCTCCCATTTGGTGGTTTTCTGTACTTCTCTGGAGGAAAAGTTGTAATATTTACATGTCAACTGAAGTGCTATCTATTTTGAGACATATGATTTAAAACTCAGTCATTATCATCAATAATGATTCAAATTCAATGACAACTTTCACACCTATGGCATATGCAAGACAATCTCCCAGCTGTAATTTCATATATTGTGATTTTTTTCCTTTCAGTTGATACTGTCTAATTTTAAAAATAAATAAAAGGTTTGTTATGATTTCACTTGAGACAAATAGCTACCTCTAACTTTTCTAGAACCCAGCTCAAAATGGAATAATTTTATTCATCATTCTGCAGTTAACTAGTATTAAAATTGTTACACAGAAAAAAAATTGTTGTTGTTATCTTCCTGTAGTCGAGTTATGATCATCAAGCCATTGAGGCGATGTTGAATGAGTACTAGCTATAAATTTGGGCATTCCTGTGCATCTCTCCTCACTTCATATCAGCTGGAGACTTCATTCTCAGCTCTAGCCCTCCATGGCTATGTCCTTGTCTATTGACTCAGGAGTCCCTAGGTCTCACCACACTTCAGACCAACTTGCCCTTTCTTATCTTTCTCATCTCTGGGTCTATGGGAGTCTATGAAACATAGTCAGACTCAGCCTATATCTTCATTGCTGCCTTTCCCCTCTTCCATTCATCAGTTGACCAGCATGATCACCAGCCATCTTATGTGCTTGCTCATGGGTTCCCTTTGAGTTTTGGTCTTGGAGAGGGGTTTATCCTGAAGGGGCTTGATTGTTTCCCTTGAGAGCTCACTGGCAAACAATGTGCTTATTCTTGTAGTAGCCAATCAGACTGTGACATTCGTTTGGATTTTTCCTGCTGGTCTTTATTTAAAGAAGTATCTTCTGCTCCTATAACTGTTCCAGGATGTTCGGCCTTTCTCCTCAAGTGAGAATGTCCCCCTTATAAGGCCCTGGATGGGGCTAAGGATTCCTCCTAGGGTCCTATAAACTACAAAGGCTCTGCAAGAAGCTTTCTTCACAGGGCAAATTCAAGAACTCCTTTTAGGTATTTCAATCAATTTTAGGCTGAAGACAGTGCTGGCCTTGTTTTTGTGGGTGATATTGAGCTACTTTATCATATATACCTGCCAGTGTAGTCAATTTGATTCCTGTCTATTCCTTTTGGTGAGCTTCATGTGTATAATCATCTTTTATTTTGCTTGAAAAAGGTATTTGCAATGAATAAGTCATTGGTCTTGCAAAATTCAATATGCAATCTACAGCATCATTTCTATCACCAAGGCCTTATTTTCCAAATACTTATCATTCTTTGTTTCCAACCTTTCCATTCCAAACACCAGTAACTATCAATTCATCTTGATTGCATATTTGATCAATTTCAAACTGAATAAATTGGTAGAATTATTCAATTTCATCATCATTGGCTTTAGTGGTTGGTACAAATTAGAATAATAGTGGTGTTAACTGGTCTTTCTTATAGGCATACGGATGTTATCCTATCACAAACAGCTTTGTTCTTGAAGATAAATTTTAAAGTGCAGTTTTTGATAAGGAATGCTAATTATTACTCTTGAACTAGTCTTTTTCCCAGCATAGTAACCATGTGATTATAAGATTCAAAATGGCTAATACCCATCCATTTCAGTTTACTAATTCCTAGGATATCAATATCTAATGCTCCTAATTTTTGACAACTTCCAATTTTCCTAGACTCATACTTTGTACATTGCATGGTTTGATTATTGATGGATGTTTCCAGCTGTTCTTCCTCATTTAGAGTTGTGTACCATAATCAAATTAAGATCAAACATTTCAAGAGAAAGCATATGATCAAGAACCAATGATACTGAAAGAATCAACACTGAAGGCTTTTGATAAACAAGTCTCCAGGAACTGGTAGAATACAAATTGAAATCTTTCAAAAACTTGAGGCAACTCCCGAAGTGCTCAGTCACCTATGCCAAGAAATTTGACCAACAATTTAGAAGGGACACTTTTTTTTTTGCCCAGTGCAAAAAGAGGTGACCCAACACGTGTTTGCATAAATCATTGAACAGTACCATTTGTATCACATACACGTTAAATTTTGCTGAAGGCTATTTAAGAATGGTTACCACAGTCCATCAACAGGGAAGTGCCAGAAACTCTAACCAGATTCAGAAGGGAACAAAGAAGTGGGGATATTATTCCTTACATCCGATGAATCTTGGCTGAAAGCAGATAATTCCAGTAAGATGTTTACTTGTGATTTATGCAAAGGATTTTGACTGTGTGGATTATGACAAGTCATGGGTAACATTGTAAAGAATAGAAACTTCAGTAAACTTAATTGTACTAATGAGGAATCTGTCCAGAAACCAAGAGGTAGTTGTTTGAACAGAAAAAGGGTATACTGACCAGCTTAAAATCAGGAGGGGTGTACACCAGGACTATATTCTTTATCATACTTATTCAATCTGTATGCTGAGCAAATAATTTGAGAAACTAGAATTATATGAAGAAGAACATGGCATCAGGATTGAAAGAAAACTCATTTGCAACCTGTGATCTGTAGATGAGACAACCTTACTTGCTGAAAGTGAAAAGGACTTAGAGTACTGATGAAGGTCTTCAGTATGGATTGTACCTCAATGTAAAGAAAATAAAAATCCCTTAAATTGGACCATAACACTGGACCATAACACAGGTCCTAGAGATGGTCAGATTTGAAGCCTTCTTGGGTGGGCTCCCCATCTGAATATGCATGTTCAGATACTTAATTTTTGGTTTTATATCTGGAGTAGAAAGTCTGGGAAGAAATTTTACTTATGTTTTAGTGTAGGACAGAAAGTCACTGTGCTACAAATATTATTATTTTTCAAAATAATCTTTATTGAAGGAGGGTTTTCTTATTTGTACTTTGTGTTTAGCTGCCTTTTAAATATATCTTTTAAAAACTAAAACTAAAATTAGTTATTAGCTTAAGGTTCTATTTGATCTTTGTTTTAAATTCCAAAAATGTACTTAAATGAGTTACTTAATATACTATAACACTGCAGTTTGACAAATGTATATGATCATGTTCATGTGTGTTTAGATATATATCATGTTTTCTAAATAATGTTTTACCCCTTAACTCATTTTGCTTGATGTTTACCCCCATTTATAGTTTTTGATGTGAGACATTTTAAGATAAGTCTAAATTTAATAACTACTACATTTAAAACTTTATCTGTGTATAATCTTAAGTCCAAGTAAAGAATCAGAATTGGCGTGATTTGTTCTAGTTGATATTCAGTACTTTAGAACTCATTATTTCTGGGCTTGGTAAATGAATTTATGAGATCTCCTTCTCTAGAAAATACAAATGGCCAAAGGACCATTTTGTATTGTTTGCTGATTAACAATCTGGTTGTACTATATTTGCTAATATAACCTGCCTCTTTGTTATGGAGTGTCTTAATGGTAGGCTAAATGAAAAAACAACAAGATTAAATTAAAAAAAAAATCTGGACCAATAAATTACATCATGATAAATGGATTAAAGATTGAAATCATCAAAGACTTCATTTTCTGGGATCCACAATCATCGCTCATGTAAGCAGCAGTTAAATAATTAAACAATGTATTGCATTAGGCAAAGGTGCTTCAGTAAATCTCTTTAAAGTGTTCAAAAGCAAAGGTATCAGTTTGAGGACCAAGGTGTGACTGACCCATGGAATTTTCAACAGCCTCCTATGCATGTGAAAAATTGGACAGTTTATAAGGAGACCATAGAAGAATTGAAGCATCTGAATTATGGTGCTGGAGAATACCACCAAATCTGTGCTGGAAGAAGAGCCAGAATGCTTTTTAGAAGCAAAGATGGTAAGAGTTTAACTTTCATCTAAGACATATTATCAGAAGAGACCAGTCCCTGGAGAAGCACATTATGGTTGGTAAGGTGGAGGGTTACTGAAAAAGAGGATGAGATGAGATGGATTGGCATAGTGGTTCCAGCACTGTGCTCAAGCATAGAAATAATTATGAAGATGGCGCAGTGTCAGTCAGTGTTTTGTACCATTGTGCATAGCTTTTCTTGAGTTGGAGTTAATTCAAGGTCGCCTCACAACAATAACAATGCCTAGGATATCTATCTTCATGTAATCTCTTTAATTTTTGACACCTTCCAATTTTCCTAAATTTATATTTCATACATCCTATGTTCTGATTATTAATGGATTTTTTTTCCAGCTGTTTCTTCTCATTTTGAGTTGTGTCCCATCAGTAAATGAGGGTCCTGAAAGCTTTAGTCCATTCATGTCATTATGATCAATTCAACTTTGAGGAGACAGTTCTTCTCTAGCCGTATTTTGAGTTCCTTCTAACCTGAGAGGGTTCATCTGCTGTTATTATACCTGATAGCATCCTGCTGCTATTTGTAATATTTTCTTTCTTTCTTTTTTTTTTTTTTAGACCTATATCTGACAGTGTTTCACTGCTATTGATAAGGTTTTTAGTGTCTAACAATTCAGAAATAGCCTGCTTCTCCTTCTTCCTAGCCTGGCTTATTCTAGAAGCTCAGCTGAAACGTGTCCACCATGAGCCACCCTGTTGGTATTAAAACACAGGTGGCATGGCTTCCAGAATTACAGTAACACGTGCTACTCTAATGCTGGAAGCTAGGCCACCTGTGTGGGGCATAGCTCCCACAGAACAATAACATTTCAGATGAGAGGTGGAGTTGCATAGGTGAGTCCATGCTAAACCAGCAGAGAACCCAGACAAGCAAACCACAAACTCCTGAGAAGCAGTAAGTCATCGCTTCAAGTCTTTAAATTTTGGGTTATCTTGTTGTGTGGCAAAGCTAACTGACACTACACGTGTGTATATATGTGTGTGTACTTTCGTGACAAAGACAAACTTTACTCTGTCAGATTGCCTGTTATTGATACAGCATCATCT
The DNA here is from genome assembly GCF_000296735.1 of Chrysochloris asiatica. Classification (NCBI taxonomy): domain Eukaryota; kingdom Metazoa; phylum Chordata; class Mammalia; order Afrosoricida; family Chrysochloridae; genus Chrysochloris; species Chrysochloris asiatica. Next base: position 6,801,036 of record NW_006408547.1, on the reverse strand, counting down.
CCACATGGTTTTTAGTCTCCACTCGGTCACAATCTGGAAAAGAAGTTTGGGATTAGGAAACAAAAGATGGGAGTGTCCATTAGCCTTTGCTGTGAGTGGCGCAGCTTTTGCTTCAGACAGTACGCTGAATTTGCAATAGATTCTCAGAGAGTTCCAGGAGATCACTTGCAGTTTTGTTGTAAGCCAATGAAATAATGACTGAATTTCTGGTGTTGTTAAGTGCCATGGATTTAGTTCTTACTTACAGTGACCCTGTATAGGGTTCTGAGTAGCTGTTGGTGAGTTTGAACCACTGACCTAATGGTTCAAACCAATATTGAGGTTGAGTACTTATCCTAACATACCATGCCAAGAAGCCTCCCTGAAATTAAATACTTCTTAAGTTCATGAATTTCAGCAGCAATTTCCTCAACATTTGTTTCCAACCTTTCTAACAATTTGTAAGTCTTTATTTTATGGGTGGAACCCTGACAAGCATATGAAATGATAAAAGAAAAATAAAATTATTTGATGATTTTTCACTGAGTTGGAAGTGTTTATAAGTTATAATATATATAAACAGGATATACATAGGTGTGTATTTTACACTACTACAATGAGATCATTTACAAAAATTGGTATGCAATTTGAATTGTACTCTCGCTTCATATCTTTCTTACATAATATGTATTTATGTATATATATATTGTTAAGTTCTGTCAAATTGGTTCCAACTCATAGCGACCCTGAATAGAGTTTCCAAAAAGTGGCTGGTGAGCTTGAACTGCCAAACTTGTGGTTCAAAGAGACTTTGTGGTTCAGTGCATTATCCTGAAGCACCATACCTATGTATGTGTGTGTATAGCTATCTATCTATCTATCTATCTATCTATCTATCTATCTATCTATCTATCTATCTATC
>NW_006408547.1:6785429-6800035 GCF_000296735.1 Chrysochloris asiatica | reverse complement strand
CTATCTAACTATCTATCTATCTATCTATCTATCTATCTATCTATCTATCTATCTATCTATCTATCTATCTAATTGGTTCAGACTCATAGCAACCCTGTATAGAATTTCCAAGGCTGTAAATCTTAGAGGTAACTGAAAACCAACTGACTTTGTCTTTCAGTCTAGTGCTTGGCAGTGCAAATATACCTACTGCTCTATTGGAGAAAGATGAGGCTTTTTCTCTTGTAAAGATTTACACCTTCAAAACCTCTATACAAAATCATTGTGAGTGGGAATTTTCAGTGGCTGTGAGTTTGGTTTTGAGCTTTTGTTTCCTTATAATATAAACAGCTGAATCACATTCCATTATATATATGTGCTATATTTTATTAAATGATTTTTCTATGGTTGAATATTTTAGTTATTCCTATTACTTGTGATGACAGTGATCATAATAATTAAATTTTTGAGCATCTCTTAAATTTTGCATGTATGAGGGGGCATCATAAAATTCTTGGAAAAATTCCATGATATTTAAATTCCATTTTTCCATGAACTTTTTCAAGTTCAACTTTTTAAATGTTTCAAAATATTCCTTAAGGTGTATAATTTTTATCTTAAATTTGATTTAGAGAGACCGAGGAGGACATAAGCAACATGACCATAACTATAAGGTTCCAGATGAGCAGACAGAGGAAGCAGTCTGCATCGAAAGTGCACTTTTAAGTTAACTTTGTTGTTTTTCAATCTGTGTGATCATTTTAGGAGAGTTGCTTACAAGGTGGATTGCTGGTCCATACATATATGTATTTAATATGTTAATTCCTGTTAAGTTGGCACAAACTCATGACAAACTAATGGATAACAATACAAAGTGTTGACTGGTCCTGTGGCACCTTTCTTATCAATACAAAAACGCAGCGCCATTGAGTTGATTCTGACTCATAGAAAGCTGAAAGGATAAAAACTGTCCCTTAAGATTTGTTGTTGTTGTTAAGTGGCATTAAGTTGGTTCTGACTCGTAGCGACCCTGCATCGGGATTCTGAGGAGTAGCTGGTGGGTTTGAACCACCAACTTTGTGGTTCAAACCAACCTTGCAGCTGACTGCCATGTTGCCATTTATATTACAAAAATTTTGCAGTTTAGGCTTTTACTGCCATTGTATGAGTATGTTATTTTGTCTATAATTTTAGCAGGATTTAAAATAACAGTGAAGTAATGTTTTATTGTTTTAATTTGAATTCCTCTGTTTTGTCCTGATGTGGAGTCTATTTTTATATGTTTATTGACAATCTATACTTTTTCTACTCACGTCCTTTGTCAAAAATGTGTTGCTTTAAATTATTTTCTTTAGGAGTTCTTTGCAAATAATAACTATTGATTGTTTTTAAGTGTTGGTTATTTTTTCTTAGATTGTTTTGACATTTCTTAAGAACACGTTTAATGATAGTGATATTAGAAGCTGGTTCTCCATCACTAACTCTGTCAGCCTCTATGGCTGAGGCTTCCCTCACTATTACTGTAAACAAAACAACTTATTTCAAGCTCCAAATATAATCTTATATCTGTGTAGCACTATCTATAACTATGTACTTTTTTGTTCTTCTGAATAATTATTTTAAAAATGGTTCTTCAGCATACGTTCTACAGCATTTTAGCATTTGTTTCCATATAAAATGTATCTACAAAATTATTGAGCCATTGGCTTTTGTTGTTGTTGTTGATAGGTGACATTGAATCAGTTGTGAATCAGGCCAACCTTATGAACATCAGAACAGAACACTGCTGGTCCTGTGCCATCCTCACAATTGTATTTGAGCCCATTGTTGCTGTCAGTCTGTCAACACATCTTTTAGGGGTCTTGCTCTTTTTCATTGACCCTCCACTCTACCAAGCATGATGTCCTTCTCTAGGGACTAGTCCCTCCTGACAATATGTCCAAAGAACAAGAGACAAAGTCTTACTGCCCTCATTTCTAAAGAGCATTCTGGCCCCAATTCTAAAACAGATTGGTTTATTCTTCTGGTAGACCATGATGCTTTAAATATTGTATGTCATCATAATTCATATGCTTCAATTCTTTTATCATCTTCCTTAATCATTGTCATGCGATATGCCATTTGATTTTTTTGACTGCTGCTTTCATGAGTGTTGAATGTGAATGCAAGTAAAATGAGAACTTTGACAACAATTCCATTTATCATGACATTATTTATTCGTTCAGTTGTGAGGATATTTGTTTTCTTTACATTGAGATGCAATCTGTACTCTTGGATCTTCTTCAGTAAGTATTTATCTCTTTCTCACTTAAAGAAAGCAAGAGTGTGTCATCTTCATATTGCAGGTTATTAATGTCTTCCTCTAATCCTGATGCCATGTTCTTTTTCATATAATCCAGCTTCTCATGTTATTTGCTCAGCTTACTGATTGAATAAGTATGGTGAAAGGATACAATGCTGGCACACACTTTTATAAATATATAAATATTTAGAATCCCCTTTTTTTGTTCTATGTCCATGTTCCTCATTAGCACAATTAAGTGTTCCAGAATAGCCATTCCTCACAATGTTACCTATAGTTATGACCCACATAGTCCAGTGCCTTTATATAGTCAATAAAGCACAAATATCTTTCTGGTATTCTCTACTTTAGCCAAATCCATCTGATGTCAGCAAAGATATTCCTCATTCCATGTTCTCTTCTAAATCTGACTTGAATTTCTGGCAGCTCCCTGTTGATGTAGTGCTGCACTCCTTTTTGGATTATCGTCAGCAAAATTTTACTTGCATATGATATTGTTGGATGATTTTCTCAATCCATTGGGCTACCTTTTATTTTGAATGGGTACAAATATGGAACTTTTTAAGTTGGACAGCCAGGTATCTCATCTTCCAAATTTCTTGGCATAGAAGACTGAGAATCTGCAGTTCTATAAAAGTTTGTTGAAACATTTCAATTTTTATTCCATCAATTCCTGGATCCCCCCCTCCCCCCAATGTCTGCAGTGCACCTTGGACTTCGCAGTACCATCCATTTTTTCTTTCCGGTTTGCAAAGAGTTTTAATTCCTCTGTCTTGAAAAAGCTCCTTCTCCAGGCCCCCTTTTACTGGGAACTATGGAGCTCTGGTAGCGTAGTGGATACGAATCGGGCTGCCAGCAATAAGGTCAGCAGTTAGAAACTACCAGCTGTTCCGCGGGAGAAAGATGAGAATTTCTGCTCCCGTAAAGATTTACAGCCTTGGAAACCCTGGACAGGGTCGCTATGAGTTGGAACTGACTCCACGGCACCTAACCACCATGGTGTTTACAATCTACCCAGACTAGTCCTTACTGGTAGCATTCTCATTTAAAGTTAGTTTCCCTCTTCCCCATAAACTTCCCCTATTTTCTTGATGGGTGTATTCTTTTTTTTTTAAAGTTTTTATTGTGAATTATGTGGGTTTACATGGGAGTACATCAGATTTACATTCATCCTATCGTATTTCATTTCATTGCAGTGATTACAGTCCCCTCCATGAATCATCAAATAACCAAAGGGTACACGCCACAGGCCCGACCCCTGACCATCAGCACACAGCCTCTATCTCTCCCTGAGTCCAGTGTCCCCGGCCACTCCATCTGTCCATGTCATCATCTCTGTCTCCATCCCTGGCGTCACTGCCTCACTGCCTCTCTGGTTACGGTCCCACACTCTGCTGTTCTCACTTGATGGTCCCAGGGACCTCCACTCCTGGGCTGCAAAATCAATCACTCCTCTCCTCTTGTCAAAAAACATCTACCTCTACATTTCCTACCCTCACAGTCAGTCCTGATGGTAGTTATTCACTATTGTACCACAAGAGTCTTATCCCCATCTCCTTTCATCAGCCTGGTCCCAAATGATTGGAAATCATTCACTGGAGGTTCTACCTACCCCTGCCTGGTCTGCAACTAGGCTCCCTCTTGAAAGCTTACAAGCCAGTCACTTCTTGCCTTTATAAACCACCCGCCCGCGATTTTGGGTCGCCAATGTCTAAGTTGCCCATCCCTGTCAACCCTGTGTACCAAGGGAGGTGGGTGTGATTCTTGCTGTAAAGATTTGTTCCCTTTTTTTGAGCTACTACATCCATAAGTATAGGCAAAGTTCATCAAATTATAGCAGGTTACTCTTTTTTTTCCCCCTCTTCTTTCTTCTTCTAGTCGAGTTCTGATCATCCAGCCATTGGAGCTAGGTCAAGTGGGTACTATCTGCAAGTATGGGTGTTCTTGTGCATCTCCCCTCACTTCATATCAGCTGGATGCTTCACTCTCCACTCTAGTCCTCTGTGGTCATGCCACTGCCTCTGGGCCCAGGAGTCCCTGGGTCTTGCCATACTGCTGGCCATCCAGGTCTCCACCCGGGTTCACAGTACCATCCATTCTTAATCATATGCTGTCTCTTTAAAGAGTTGAGCATTAATCATTTCTTTTTAGTACTATGGCTCTGTGTATTACTTTTACCTTCTTTTGATGCTTTCTGAAGCATTCAATATTTTGCCCATCGAATTCTTCAATATTGCAAGGCAAAGTTTGGATTTTTTCTTTAGTTCTTTCAGCTTAAGAAATACTGAGCATGTTCTTTTTGGATTTTCTAACTCCAGGTGTTTGGACATTTCATTATACTTTATTTCATCTTCTCAAGCTGCCCTTTGAAATTTTATATTCTTTTACTTTCTCATTTCTTCCAGTCCCTTTAGCTTCTCTGCAATCAAGAGCAAGTTTGAGAGTTTCTTCTGACATCCATTTTGGTCTTTGTTTTTTATTGTCTTTTTTAAAGATCTTTTGCTATCTTCATGTTTGTTGTTCTTGATGTCATCCCACAATTTGTCTGTTTTTCGGTCATTCATTTCTAATGTATAAAATCTGTTCTTGAGATTGGGTGGTATATATTTAAGATCTTATTTTTACTTCGCCTTTGTTAGACATTATTTTCTAACTAGGATCTGAGACAAATTCCAACTATTTAACAAAGCTAAGCCTTACATAAAATAATTGAGTTGTAAATGAAATTGAATAAAATGAAATATAACCAATCTTTGATAGTATAGTGAATTATTTAATGTCTCTTCTGGTCATGATCTTTGTAAAGTCTCACCAAACAACTTTTTCCTGATAGGTCTAGGGAAAAACAAGAGGGGGATCATGCTGATGGATTATATGATTTAATTGTGAATGATTGTTAACAGGGTTATGATTGTAAGAACTTGAAACTCTAAAATGGTACTAAAATGAGTCAGCTTGGTTATATTTAGGATTGTTTGATCCTTTGCTTAACTAATCAAGTTCACCTCCATCTGACCTCCAGTTCTTAGGACTTGAGCCAACAGGTTGACCTGATTCTTCAGCTTTATGCAACCTTATGATTCAACAACCTAATTCTGTGAGTGGGGCGAATCCTCCAGACTGAAGTCTGAACTGCAGATTTGGGATTTGCCAGCCTCCACAACTGTGTGAACCATTCCTATGATGGTCTGTGAGTTCCGTGAGCTGTTTCAGTGAATTACAGAACCCTGGGATAGTGGGGAGAAAACTGAGCGGGGGAGTAGTAGTTGATAGCAGAAATTATAGAGTGGAGGTATAGGATGAGCACTGGACTGCTAACCACAAGGTCAGTTGTCGAAAGCCTCAGAAACACTATGCAGATTCATGATAAGGCAGACTGACTTGATGGCACTAAACATACATAACATAGCTCTTTAGGAAAGTCAGCCATTTGAGATGTCTTTAACCTCCACCTCACAGGGATTGGCCTTATGCTGATCTTTCTAAAGGAAGTTATTGTTGCAGTTGGTATGAGACTGGTGGGGCTTGCTGCAATAGCTGTGACTCACTGGAATATGTGGTTTTGAGGAAAAGATGATAAATGAAAGAATGAGCAACCTTTGTTTTCTGGGTGGTAAGAAAATCACCCATAGTTTAAAGCAGCTGTTATGTTGTAATCACCTACCCAAGGTAAAAGCTATTCCTAGGATATAGAGTTAGTAAATGTGGATTTCACTCCCAATTAATCAGCTGGTTGGATGCATATGGAAATGCAGAGGTACAAGGAAAGGGCAAGAAATTCAATTTTGTTATTAGTAACAGCTGCAATGACCAGGAAAAATAATGTAGGGGCTGTTTGTAGCACTGAAACAAATCCAGATCTGGTTCGGTCAGAACTAAGATTACTTGTCTCAGACCCCACTTGGAAAGGAAAAATTGTTAGAACAGCAGAAAGTACCCCTATGACCAGTGGTCATCATGAGGTAGTCTGGCTGGGGAACAATCCAAACCAAGAAACAAATGAAACCAGGGATACCTGTAAAGACGCTGTTTAAATTGGTAGATAGGTTATCATCAGCCTCTTGAGGAACCATTACTAAAATGGATTGTGAGAGTGACTAATTTAGGGTATTGCAGAATGGAAGAGTACATTTGGGTTGATCCAAAACCCATAACACCCTATGGAAAAGGCCCAAATGATAACACTAGATCCATGTTCATAGAACATTAACCCAGAGTGCAGAGATAATTTAGTGGACTGTGTAGAATGGGGAGGGAGGTTCGCAGAATTCTTAGTAGATTCGGACAGTCTGAAGAAGAAACATGGAGCCAAAGGAAAGTGAGACATAACCTTTATTGGAGTGCAGTGTTCAGGCTCCCTCTCTCATGCTTCCTAAAGTGTCGCTGCTTGCTCACTCACTCTCTCTCTAACTCCTAAGAGATATTCTCCTCCCTCTTTATAGAGCTCAAACAAAAGAAGCCTGCTGCCAGCATTTCATCACTGATTACATATGCATAAGCTGTCCTGGCACTGACTAGGACAGCTGAATCCCTAGGGCAGCACTTCCGGAAGAAAGGGTGGAGAGAGCCTAAGCAATTCCATTTTTCCCACAACTGAATCAAATGTGCATTAAGATCCATTTACTTTGAGAAGGCAGACTGCCCCTCCTCTGACTAAATGCTTAATGGAACACTCCAAAGGAAGCAGCAGATGTGCTGCTTATAGAAACAATATTAGAAAGGCTTCATGGCAATCCTGATATTCATCCAATCAGTATACCACTTCAACAGGTGATGACAGGTATGATGACAAAGAAATCCATTCTACATGGACATTCCATGTAACTTTATGACAGTGAAATAAAATAACAATCTGAAAAGCTGTAGCAAAAATGGTATCACAGTTTTCCCTTATGGGTTTTACAGATTCAATAAATGTAAGGGCAATTCTCTGAAGACTGAGAAGAGTCAACTGGGAAAGAACTTACCTCAATAGGATAGATTTTTAGGTGATTACTGAGAAATAGGATGCATACAGCAGACATTAATAGAATAGATACATAGGTTCTAATACAGTATTCCAGGAGTTTGGGTGGACCAAAGGGAACTTCTTCTTGTCCCCCAATGTTAAGAAGGTCTAGAATAGACAAATTTGTTCTATTCACCCCAGTCTGGAGGATGATGGGAATTCCCAGACAGGATCCTTTAAAGTAGAAACTCAGTTAGTTGATCAAGATAATGATTGACAAGGGAGTCAGGGTCTCCCCGTCCAGCCCCACCGCCCCTCCCCCCCAACACAGGACATGAAGACATACACACTTTTTTGATAGGAGTGGATATTGGGTATTATGATTACAGAGTACTTGCAAGTCCACCGTCAGCCTGTACTTTATTTGAAAAGCCAAAAGAGAGTTAGGAATTGTCCAGTAGAATTGGTACTTTTGTTTTAAGCTTTTGCATAGAGTAAGGGGCTTAGGTGGAAACCTCAGACCACCCAGATTTTCTGAGAGAACAGGACATTTACCTGTGAAGGAAAGACTTGAAGAAAAAAATTATTTGTATTTTGATTCTCAAACTAGCAGTTTATTGTTGGATGCATAGAGACAGGAAAAGTCCGTGCACATGAGAGAAAACCTACTCCTAGAGCTGAAAGTTGAAGGAAGTCGGTGAGCAGACAGCCTGGTATGTTTGCTGGAGACCACCTGGATTCTCTTGATAAGTGGAAGTGAGGTAGTGTGCAGTAATGAAGAGATAAGTTGAGAAAGAAGAGGAAGGGCTGGCTGGTCTGAAGTTTAGGGAGCTATGTGAACTCCTGAGCCTACAGGCATCAGCCTAGTCCATTGGGGGCTGTGGCTGAGAGAGAGACATAAAAGACCAACTGGTCTGAAGTGCAGGGAGTAGTGTGTGAACTCCGAGGTGTGCAGCTGGCATTTATTTGGCCTAGCTAGAGATGGCTAGGGCTGAATTGACCAGAGCCCAACTTAATGGAGAAAAATATGTGACATTGTAGCTAGTGTAAATTGCTGCAATTTTGATGGATTTTGCTTATAAATGCAGATGCTCAAATTTCCAACAAAAACAGAAAAGCCTTCAGATAAAAAAAAACGTACTTGTCTCCTCAGAGCATTGGCTTGATGTTGTTGTTGTTCGTGTTGGTGTTATCCAGGTTGATGCAGGACTGAGTAGTGTTTTGTTCTCTTGAGCATAAGGTCACTATAAATTGGTAGCAACTCAAAGTCCACTAAAAGCAATAATACATTACTTTTGTTGCATAAATCTTGTGTGTTTACTCTGAAGAGGCAGAATGCCTGTGTTCAATTGTCAGCACTGATTCATATCAACTAGGTAAAATTCAATAATGTACTTAAGCTTCATATGACTCACTGTTGCTTTAATGGAATCCTGGTGTGGCATTGTAGGATAAGCACTGGACTGCTAACCACACGATCTGCAGTTCAAGCTCACCAGTCACTCGTTGGAAACCCTATTCACGGTCACTTTGAGTGGATTAGACTCAGCAGTATTGAACATCATCAACGTCATTGTTTTAAATGGGCATTAAACCAACTCGATGACACTTAGCAACAACAAACAAATTAAAATGTTTAAAAAAAAATAGCAGTATCTGAACATCTAGACATTAAGTCTTCCTATAGGAAATTTTCTTTATTTACTTCTTTCCAAATTTTCAGTGTGATGAATTCAGTGAATTAGGAAATAAATTTGTAAACATTTCTGTATTGCTTAGCTCTGTTGTGTTAATAAGATTTTAGTAGCTTACAAGAACAACTTGTATTTCTTGCTGCTGGTATATGATGTTTTCTGGTCAGCTGTGGGCTCAATGCACTCTGTGTGCTTTTTATGGGACCCAGGCTGAAGGGATAGATTTCTCTTTGAGTCAGGTTCTTATCATATTAGGGATAAAAGCAAGAAGATGCTATCTTCTTTTCCAGATTACGTACTCCATGCAGCTATAAGCAACTACAAACTAACTGGATGTTGTGGTAATGTAGTAAGTCTACACTTTCCAGAGCTCATGTAATCTAAAAGAAAAACATTTCAGGACAGTAAGGAAATTCTAGACCTCACTAGCATAAGTGGTATGACCTTAATTCTGTTTCGCTTTTTTTGCAACATTTTCCACTGGATTGTCATCATTCCAACTTCTGAGATGTTTGACTTTTCATGTCTGATGGGCCTTGTAGTTCAAATACAGTATTGCCACTTTTTTTTGTTGTTTAATTACAACCTTGATTTGTGCACTGTCAATAAGAAGTAGCCTAGTTTTGAAAATGTCCTTTAAACCTAGGAAATTTTAGAAGAGTGACTGGAAAATTATGCTTTGCAGGCCAAATTCAGCTCATGGTCTTATTTTGTGTGATCGAAGAGCTAGCAATGGTGTCTAGGAATTTCATCAGCAAATACCATATAATGGATTTGTTGTTATTGTTGTTGTTGTTAAGTGCTGTCGAGTCGGTTCCAACCCATAGCGACCCTGTACAGTGTTTCCGAGGCTGTAAATCTTTATGGGAGCAGAAAGCCTCATCTTTCACCTGCAGAATAGCTGTTAGTTTCTAACTGGTGACCTTAAGGTGTGCAGCCCGATTCGTAACCACTTTGCTACTTTCAATAATAATAACTGACTATTTCACAGCTCCAGAACCTTGAAGACTAAATGCAGAGCCTTGTCAGGGTATGTTCTCTCTGTGTAATATGAGAGATGATCCTTCTCAGTGTTTTTTTGCTTCTGGTGGATGATGGTCTTCTTAGTTTTTGCATGACATAATGTCATTCCGTTGTGTGTGTGTGTGTGTCTCCCTGTCCTTTCCTTTTATAAGACATTGCTCAGAAGGGATTAGGGTGCACCCTACTGTGGTATGACCTCATTAACTTAACTGATGACTTCTTCAAAGATTTTATTTTCAAATAAGGTCACATTCATAGGTATAAAAGTTAGGATTTCGGAGCATATTGTGGATAAACACAATTCTGTCTATAGAAAATGCTTTTAGCATTATTAAAGAATTGCCCAATATTGTAAGAAACACAAGATTCTGTAATGAAGATTTATACGTGACCTCCAAAGTCTAAAACACTATTTTTGAATATTAGAAGAAACCTCTAAACAAAGATTAGTAAAAACTGCAAAGTCGGTTTGAACCTCAAGGTCGACAGTTCAAGCTCACCAGCTGCTCCTTGGAAACCCTATGGAGGGTCGCTAAGGGTTAGAACTGACTCAAAGGTACTTAACAACAACAACAATACACTTAGTGATAAGCCCACATTTTTACTGGCTTGCTGCACACATTTCCCATTTACTCTTTTACCTGAAATAGCCCTAAATCACGCAGTACCTCAATGCACCAAAGGTTATGCGAACCACGCTCTCTACTCCAGCACAGATTCAGTCCTCAACCAATGACTAACTAATATTTAAATATAACCCCCCCCCACCGCCCACCCCCAGCCTCTTCCACAAGGAGACATGGGAATAGAACTGCTAGATGCAACTCTTGCATCTACAGACCACCTTGGTCACTGTGAGTCAGAATCCATTCAATTGCATGTTCCCTCCAAGGAGCCCTGGTGGCATAGGGGTTAGGTACACAGTTGTCTGTTAACTGTAATATCAGCAGTTTGAACTCACCAGGTGCTCTTCTGGAGAAAGATGAGGCAATCTACTACTGTAAAGACTCACAGTCTTGGAAACCCAAAGGGTCTCTTCTATTCTGTCCTCTAGGGTTACTATGAATTAGAATCTACTCAATGGAAATGGACATTTTGGTGTATTCTTCCCTCTTGGACCCTGGGTGGCTGTGTGGGCTAGGTGTCGGGCTGATAACCACAAGGTTTGGGTGTTCAAACATACCAGCTGCTCTGTGGAAGTGGGGTGGGAGATGAGGGGATCTGCTTTTGTCAAGATTTTTATAGACTCAGAAACCTTTTGTATAGGATTGCTATGAGTTGGAATCAACTTAATGGCAGTTGGTTTCATTTTGGGATTTTCTTCTTTCCCCTAGGAGCCTTGGAAGCACTGTGGATTGGCCATTGGGTTGCTAACCACAGGTGGTCATTCAAACCCAACAGTCACTCCATGGGAGAAAGACAAAGCTGTTTTCTCCGGTAGATTTTCAGTTTCATAGACACTGTGGAGCCTTTGGACTTTTCCATACAGGGTTACTCAGAGTCAGAAGTGATTCAAAGGCAGGAAGCTATTCTTCCCACCTGGTGGTGCATTGGCTATAGTGCTTAGATGTTAACCAAAGGGTTGGTGGTTCGAACGCAGCAGCCTCTCTGATAGAACAAAAATCTGCCAACCTGTTCCCATGATTCCCATACTTGGAAACCCTCTGTAGGAGCTGAACTCTGTTCTATGAGATTGCTGAGTCAGAACTGCCTCCAGACCAAAAGGACGGTGATTTTTGGTTTCTTTTCCCTCTTATCTTTTCTCCTAAGAACTTTCCCAACAAATTATTGATGCAAGGATTCCTATCACAGACTCTCATTCTAAGAAACACATCACAAATGAAAAGGAAATAAGGAAAGCTATGGAGAGTCCTTCTATGACTCTTTTTCCAGTTTTACTTAGAAAATAAAAGAAAACGATTTGCCTGATCTATGTTTGAAACATGAAGTCATTTTGGTTTGACTGGGAGGCCTGGTGGCACTCTGGCCTAGGCATTGGGTGCTAACTAAAAGGTCAGCTGTTTGAACTCATGGGCGGCTCTGCTGGAAGTCTGCTCCCAGAAAGATTTCCAGTCTCAGAACCCTACTTAGAGGTGGCGTGAACTCAGTGACAATGGGTTTGGTTTGGGTTTGGATTTTTCTCTGGCTACAAACAGGTAAACATACACCTTAGATTATTTCAAATTAAACATCTCTCTCCATCACTAAGAAAGCACATGGTTGTTGTTAATGTGCCGTGGAGTCAGTTCAAAGCACACAATAGCAAATCTCAAATTGAAAAGACAAATGAATGCCTGAATGCAATAAAACTCAACTGTTGGTTTGTGTTCTTAAGTGTTGTTGAGTCAGTTCCGACACATAGTCACCTTGTACAGGGTTTCCAAGGAGCGGCTAGTGAGCTTGAACCACTGACCTTTTGGTTCAAACCAACCTTGCAGTCCAGCACATTAACCCACAGCACCACACCACCAGGATATATTCTCTCTCTCTCTTTCCTCTGTGTGTGTGTGTGTGTATATATATACACATATATGCACATATATGTATATATACACATATTTGGAGTCCTTGTGTGGTGCTGTGGGCTAATGCATCAGAATGCAAAGTCATTTGAACTTCAAGGTCGGTGGCTCAAGCTCATGCTGCTCCTTGGAAACCCTATACAGGGTTTCTGTGGGTCAGAATCGACTTGACAGTACTTAACAACAACATACATATATCTGTATGTGTATTATTAATAAAAGAATTTTAATGTTTTTCTTCACTAAGTTTTATATGTTGTTGTTGTTATTGTTAAGTGCCATTGAGTCAGTTCAGAATCATAGCAACCAATGGTTTTCAAGGAACACCTGGTGGGTTTGGACTGCTGACTTTGAGGTTCGCAGTCCAATGCTGAGCCTACAGAACCGTCCAGGAGTTCATTATATAATATATAATCATATAATAATGCATATACTACAAACTGATTATGTAATCAATTTAATGTCATAGAGAACGTCATTATAGTGTAGCTCTATTTCCAAGTACAACATACACATGATTGATTTTCCAATAGGAATAAAAGGAACATTTAGGACTCAGTATAGAGAATCTGCAAGATTTGCTTGTTTCCTCACTATTGCACTATTCTTTAATTAATACAAGGTACAAAACTTTTAAGGAGCTCTGGTAGCATAGTGGTTACGAATTGGGCTGTGAACTGCAAGGTCAGAAGGTCAAAACTACCAACTGTTCTGTGGGGGAAAGATGAGTCTTTCTGCTCCCATAAGGATTTACAGCCTCGGAAACCTTGTACAGGGTCACTATGAGTTGGAACTGACTCCATGGCACATAACAACAACAACAACATAAAACTTTAAAAAGACTATTTGAACAGATGATGATATGCTCCAAAATTAATAAAGAAAAAAGTTGAGTCAAATACTTCAAAATGTTTTTCTTAAATGTATTTTTAAAGATTTCTTAACTGAATAGACTATACTGAACCATCAATTTTAGCAGCAAATGGACACAAATATGGCTTTGAATGGGATGTAGAATAATGTAAAGGCTTTGGAAGAGGACCAAGAATAACTTTCCTAAGACCCATAGAATCCAAAAGGAAGACAGTATCACTGTATTTATTACAATTATATATTTTGTCACCAAGTTGTTTCGGTTCCATAATATCCTTACTCATGAAGCATTACTCTTAATATATAGTATCACTTGGTCCTTATTTTTCAAATATAAGAAGATAAAAGAAAATTAAATTTTTATTCCTTAAAACAAACATTCCATAATATATCTGATGGAGTCTCTCCCCTTAATATCTATGTATGTGTTTTACTCTTCTATATTTCACTGTTTTATTTTAGTTTTATCTACATTAGTATTCACCACTCAGGAAGGTTGATTGTACGAACCTCTTATCTGAACAGGTAGCTCTGTTATCCAAATTAGGTATCATTTACGTGTAAAACTCTTCATTCTTATCTGAAATTCTGATTAATCATATTAAGTCTCTGACTTTCTTTCCATTTTTCTAGTTGAGGCTTAACTCTATCAGGATCTGTATTCTCTGATGCATGAGACTAAACAGAAACACAGTTTCCAGTGCAAACAGATCAAAAATAGTAATAATCACTCATCTGCATTAAGTGAAATATTTGGTAGTTATGTTTCAAATATTTCCACTTCTGAAAACTTTTTAAAGTCATAGTTACTTAGTTTTAACAGGAAGTGTGAATGTAAAAGATGGATTTTCCTCTGGACACAGAAAAAGCCATCAGTAACACAAATTGTTATTCATTCCTGTGGAGAAAAGTGAAGTTGAGAGAAGTAGTTATAGAAAAGTTTAATTATTGAAGAGTTCTTCAGGTCTCCACATTGGTCTGTGGAAGGCAATTGGCTTCATATGACAAATATCCTGAAAGGGTTATTAAAGTAACAAGGGCAAGGGTGAATTCTCTAACCGTGATTCCACTGCACAGTAATAAAATGATGGTGAAGCTGTACAGTCCTTCCACTTTTCCCACTGTGACCATTTCCTTCCAGGTTCTTATACTGATTTTGAACTTTTAAAACAATTATCAGTAGCAGGGATTAAAGAGAGTTAAAAATTTACATTATTCACCATATTTAAAGTATGGGTGTGTGTGTGTGTGTATATATATATATA
>NW_006408547.1:6774227-6782449 GCF_000296735.1 Chrysochloris asiatica | reverse complement strand
GTTCTGCTGTGCATAAGGTCGCTATGGGTCAGTACCAACTCAATGACACTTAACAACAACAACAACAACAAGGTTAGCAATGGTAGAAACATTTTAGCTGAGCTTCTAGATTAAGACAGACTCGGAAGAAGGAGAGGTGGACTACTTTCGAATGTTTAGACACAGCAAACCTCATGAATAGCAGTGGAACCCTGTCAGCACCAGAATATTGAATATTGAAACACTACGAATAGCACCAGAACATTGTCACATATAGTGCCAGACATGAGTCCCTCAGGTTGGAAGGTACTCAGAATACAACTGGGGAAGTGCTGGCACCTCAAATTAGTGTTAACCATGAGGACGCAAATAGAGTAAAGATTTTTGGACCTTATTTTCTGATGAGGCACACTCAAAATTAATAGAACATGGTTTTACAAACTATGACTCTAGGCAAATGGGAAGTTAACAAAAATGAAATGGAATGCATAAAATTAGATGTTCTAGGCATTGGTGAGATAAAATTGACTGGTATTTGCCATTTTGAATATGATAATCACATGGTATACTATGCTAGGAATGCAAAATTGAAGAGGAACAGCATCACATTCGTCATCAAAAGGAGTATTTTGAGATCTATTGTGAAGTATAACACTGTCTGTGACATAATAATATCCATACACCTACAAGGCAGACCAGTTAATACCACTGTTCTTCAGATTTCTACACCAAGCACTAAACCCAATGATAAAGACATTAAAGAATTTTGTCAACTTCTTCAGCCTAAAATTGATCAAACATGCAATCAAGTTATAGTGATAATACTGGCAACTGGAATGCAAATGGTGGAAACAAAGAGGAAGAATCAGTAATTGGAAAATATGGCCTTGGTGATAAAAATGATGCTGGAGACCTCATGATAAAATTTGACAAGACCAATGACTTCTTCCTTACAGATTCCTTTTTTAAATAACATGAACGACTATACACATGAACCTCACTAGCTATCAAAGACAGAAATCAATTTGACTACATCTGTGGAAAGAGACGATGGTAAATTCCATATCAGTCAAAACAAGACGAGTGGCAGACTGTGGGACATAGCACCCATTATTTACATGCAAGTTCAGGCTGAAGCTGAGGAAAAACTTTTAAAGTCCTTGTAAGCCAAAATTTGACCTTGAGTGTATCCCAACAGAATTTAGGGGGCATGTGAAGAACAGATTTGATACATTAGACACTAATGATGGAAGATAGAAGAGTTGTGGGCTGATGTCAAATACATCATATAGGTCACTAAGAAGGCAAGAAAGTAGGAAACTATCACAATGGATGTCAGAAGAGACTCAGAAACTAGCTATCCAACTGAGAGATGCTAAAGCAAATGAAAGAAATGAGGAGGTAAAGGGCTGAACAGAACATTTCAAAGGGCAACTCAAGAAGGCAAAGTCAAATTATAATGAAATTATTATTATGAAATGTGCCAAGACCTGGAGCTAGAAAATCAGAAGGAAAAAATATGCTCAATATTTCTCAAGTAGAAAGAACTGAGTAAAAATTCAAACCTCGACTTTAAAAAGTGAAGGATTCTATTGACAAAATACTGAATGATGCCTAAAGAATCAACAGAAGATGAAAGGAGTACACAGAATTACTGTGTCTACCCATTTCAGGAAGTAGCATATGATCAAGAGTCAATGGTACTGAAAAAAGACGTCTAAGGTGCACTAAGACATGTTCAAAGAACAAGGCTCCTGAAATTGATGAAATGAAAATGAAAATCATTCAACAAACTGATGCAGCACTGAAAGCACTCATTCATCTCTGCCTAGAGCTGATTGGAAGAGATCCATATTTATGCCCATTCCAAAGAGAGATGATCCGGTGGAATGTGGAAATTATCAGACACTATAATTAGGATCATATACAAGTAAAATTTTGCAAAATACAATTTAAAAACAACTGCAATCATACATTATAAGAGGTTCAAGTCAGATTCAGATGAGGATGTGGAAAGAAGGCTATAGGTGCTAATATCAGATGGATCTTGGCTGACAGCAAAGAATACCAGAAAAATGTTTACTTATGCTATATTGACTAGACAAATGTTTTTAACTATGTGAATCATGACAAGCTATGAATAACATTGTAGAGAATGAGTATTCTGGAACACTTAATTGTGCTCTTGAGGTAGTTGTTAGAAAAGAACAAGGGGACACTGAATGTTTTAAAATCAGGAAAGTTATGTGCCAGGGTTGTTTTCTTTCACCATACTTATCCATCTGTATGCTGAGCAATAATCTGAGAAACTGTATTATATGAAGAAGAACATGACATTAGGATTAGAGAAAGACTCATTAATAATCTGTGATATGCAGAGGATACAATCTTGCTTGCTGAAAGTGCAGAAGAATTAAAATACTTATTGATGAAGACCATAGACCACACCCTTTGGTATGGGTTGTACCTCAATATTAAGAAAACAAAAATCCTCACCTCTGGGCCAATAAATCACATCATGATAAATGGAGACAATATTGAAGTTGTCAAAGACTTCATTTTGCTTCAATCCACCATCAACACTCATGGAAACAACACTCAAGAAATAAAACAATATATTATATTAGGTAAATGTGTGGCACAAGACCTCTTTAAAGTGTTCAAGAGCAAAGATGTCTGCTTGAGGACTAAGGTGCACCTGACCCAAGCCATGGGATTTTCAGTAACCTCATATGCATGTAAAAGTTGGACAAGAGTATGGAATACAGTAGAATTGATGCACTTGCATTATGGTGTTGGAGAAGAGTATTAAAAGTATAATGGACTGTCACAAGAACAAACAGATCTGTGTTGGAAGAACCTTGATGCTCTTAAAAGCTAAGCTGATCAGACTTCATCTCTCATACTTTGGACATATTATCAGGAGGGATCATTCCCTGGAGGAGGATATGATGCTTGGTAAATAGGAGGGTCAATGAAAAAGAGAGAGACCCTCAATAAGATGGATTTGCACGGTGGCAGCAGCAATGGGCTCAAACATAACAGCGATTGTGAGATTGATGCAGGAGTGGGCAATGTTTTGGTCTACTGTGCAAACTGTCTCTGTGAGTTGACTCAATAGCAGCTAACAGTATGTGTGTGTGTACATTAAGTTCAAACTTCTGTGTGCTAAAATTTATTTTCTACTTTCATTTCTTCTGTATAATTTTAGATAGTATGCATTTCTTTTAGAACCTGGAAATACACTAACCCAAATAAAGGAAAACAGGAGCTTTTGGTTTGGGGGCAGAATAAGCAGAGGGACTCAGCAAAGTCTCTTCAGCAGAGGCACAAAAAAAACAGGGAAAACACTTTCCCAGTACAGTCCTGGAGCTTTAAATTTAATATAAAGTAGGGGGAAATAATTTCAGAGGACAAATCTTAGGGGCAATAGTCAGGAATGTGACTTTTCAATTGGACAACTGAAGGTCTGCCGTCTTATCAGATGTTGGAGGGAGAGGCCACAACAGGCCAGCTACAACATGAAAACCACCCAGCGACATCCGGAAAAAGAGAGTGTAATATTTCTCTTCCTATGTTACCCAAGAAGAGACAGCAACTGCGGTCACATAGCCAAGCTACAATCACACCCTATAAAATCCCCCATCCAGACAAGAGCCAATACCAGCTACTATACGCCAGATAGGCAGCCAACACCTGTTAAAATTACTTTGAGTTGAGTAATAAGAAAAGTGAAAAGGGAAGCCCAGCTGATCACATCTATCTGGAGTCAGTCAGAAAGCATATAGTATATCAACATACATTCATCTAATTGAAATCACCTAATTATTGAAGATGCCCAAGAAAGAGCTGACTATATTGACACATGTCCAGAAACAAGAAAAGTAACTGAGACAAATGAGCTGGAAGTAGACCTAGACCTCATATTGGAAGGACAGTAGGATTTGGAACTGCCTGAGAAGGAATTTAGGGAATGGTATTGAGATATATCCAGATGTTGCACAGAGGGGTTGAGAAAAATAAGAAGTCAGGAAAGTGCTACAGGAACAATCAAATAAAATAGATACAGCATTGGAAACCATTCAGAACCTGCAAAAAGAGGTTCAAACGATTACTAATAAAATATCAGAAACAGACAATACACTGAAAGGGTAAAGGAGGAGAACTGAAGACATGGAAGACCAGGACCAGCAAGAGTGAAGACAAATCTCTCAATACTGCTAAGGTAGAAGAGCACTCAGAAAAAAGGACAGAAAAAAATCTGAAGAAAGTCTAAGATTCATGTTGGACAACATGAAGAGGAATAACTTAAGAATTACCAGCATTCCAAAACAGGCAGGATTACACAAGTCCACAGAGGAGATAGTTGAGCTACTGGAAGAAAATTTCCCTAACACCCTGAAAAATGAAAAGCATTCAAGAAGCTCAACAAACCCCAGGAAGGCTAGACCCCAAAAGAAAATCACCAACACAGTCTCCAAAATTAGAGACAATGAGAGATTCCTGAAAGCAGCTAGGGAAAAGAGAATTGTTACTTAGAAAGGCAAGCAAATCAGAGTAAGCTCCCGTCTCTCAGTAGAAACCATGTAGGCAATGGGGAGACATACATAGAATCCTGAAACACACACACACACACACACACAATTGCCAACCAAGGAAAGCTGTCAATCAAATATAATGATGTAATAAATACATTCATGGATAAACAGAAGCTAAGGGATTTTGCCAGAGCCAACCCAGTGCTTCAAAACATCCTAAAGAGAGTTCTTTGGACTGAGAATCAACAAGAACAGACAACAACCAGAAACTGACATACGTGGTAACACCACTCAGAACTCAATGAACAGAGGAAAGAGTCCAGAACAGAACAAAACTCTTAAGAACAAATTCAGAGGATCTGGGAGGTGAGTCTATGATCAAAACAATTAAAGTGCGAAAGAAGATAAACAAATAGGAACAGAGATCCTGGTGATGAGAAGTTCAGGTAGATTGCAACATAAAATAGACTGTTTTAAATGGAGGAACAATTTAATAGAATATAGGTTAACCTCAAAGAAAATTAATACTTCACAATATATCAAGAAAATGAAAATCCAAGAACATGGAAACACTAAAACTATGAAGAAACTGACAGTAAAGAACACAAAAACCATGAACTCAGCACAGGAGGACATGCAGAACAAAGTAACCAGCAACACCACACACACCAAAAAGAAAAAAAAAAAACCCTGAATTTCTGTGAAGTGTTTTTATATATGACAACATATGTATTCTTTTTATCAGAATCATTATTTTAATTTGTATTAAATGCTATGTCCTCCTTATTTTTTTCTAAGTAATTAAGCTTGTAGAATTATATTAGAAGAAAAGTTTAGCTGTTCTAATAATGAGAAATTTATAAGTCAGAGGACTTACCATATGTATAGTAAGACTAGCAGGTTGTTGAGTGCCATCAAGAAGTTTCTGAATCATAGCGATCTATCTGGGGCTTCGTTGGAGTGGATGGTGGGTTTCAACCACCAACCATGTGGTTCGCAGTCCAATGTTTATGCTACAATGCCACACCAGGACCCCAAGACTACCATAGTGTCCAATTATTATGATTTCTGAAGTTATATTACCCAAAAATGAGTTTCACTCACTTACAACTTAGTGGGAACCAACATTTTATTTCTCAGTTGGTTACACACAAATGTTATTCTTTGTCATTTATGGCAAGGTTCTTTACAGTGTTGCTTATTATGGCAGAAGGGGATAATAAATTATCATGAGAACCTTGATCCAGAGTTACTGGACAAATTGAGTTCAACCTATTATCTCTTCAATGAGCAAGCCTTCTGTAATAGAGGTTAGGCTTTGACATGCTGCATGAAGTAAATGAATAATAAAAAAGAGGGAAATGTTTGAATAATTAATATAAATAATAAGTACTTCAATTGATTGAACAGTTAAGTGTTCAACAATTTCCACTCTGTCACTTTTGTCTCGGTATTTTTATTGAATCTAGAAGTTATACTTTTATATTCCAGAGTTATACAATTATTTTTCTGAAATATCAGCCAGATATTGTAATATTTGTGTGTCTTTTAGTAAGTTTTTAAAATCAATTTATTGTATATATTTTCATATTTAGAGATAACAATTTTTTAAGGACAAAATCATTGATTTAGCTGGCCTTTGGAGGCAACAGACTTTCATTCTTGAACTGAGGCCCGATTTTTCTATCACCTCCTAGAGGAGACTCCAGCAATGCTAAATGTCACTGTGACATTTGAAGCCTCAACTGGCCACATTTTGTTGTGATGCTGAAGTGGAGTTGTCTCCTTCAAATGTTTCTGAGATCCCTACAGCTATGCAGTGAATGGAAAAAAAAAAAAAAAGTTAGACTATAATGCTTGAATTGGTAACTTCAAGCAGTTCACTACTAAGAAAGTACTGCTGAATTGTTTGTGTACTACTAAGGAGTGGATTTAGATTTATATGGGTGAAATCACAGACAAGACACTATGGTCATCATTGGCCATGATGTTTGAATACCAATCTTTAACATCTGTTGTATTTGGTGTAGCTTTCAGTGTTCCTGGACCATGTGTGGTCAGTAGAAAATAATATATTTTAAAACATGAAAAGAAAAGAAAAAAAACAAAACCAGAGCATTATCTAAGGACACTAGCTTGTTAAGTGTTCTTTAATAGACATTCCAGAATGCTTAATTTGCTCATGAGGACCATGTACGTAGACCAAGAAGGGTTGAAATCAGGAAAGGTATGGACCATGGTTGTATCCTTTCACCATATATATTCAGTCTGTGCACTAAGCAAATAATTAGAGAAACAGGTTTATATGAAGAAGAACATGACATCAGAATTGGAGGGACACTCCTTAACTACATGCAATATACAGGTATGACACAGTCTTGCTTGCTGAAAGCAAAGGGGACTTGAAATACTGATGAAGATCAAAGACTATAGCCTTCAGTATGGATTGAACCTCAATGCAAAGAAAAAGAAAATTCTCACAACTGGACCAATAAATAACATTATGATAAATGGAGAAAAGATTGAAGTTATCAAATATTTATTTTGTTTGTATCCAAATACAGTCAAGAAATCAAACAACATGTTGAATTAGGCAAATCTGCTGCATAAGACCTCTTTAATGTGTTTAAGAGCAAAAATATCACTGAGGACTAATGTGTGCCTGCCTCAAGCCATGGTATTTTCAATCAGTCATGGTATGGCACTGGTCTTCTAATTGCAAGGTTGGTGATTCAAATGCACCAGCTGGTCCTCAGAAACCCTATAGAAGGTTGCTATGAATTGGAACTGACAAGAGGGCATTAATGACAATAAAATATTCATGTAAAAGTTGGACTTTGAATAAGAAAGACAACAAAAGAATCAATACATTTGAATTATGGTGTTGGGGAGTAACCTTGAAAGTACCATGACCTACCAGAACAAACAAATCTATCTTGGAAGAAGTGCAGCCAGAATAGTCATTATAAATGAGCGTGGCAAGATCCTGTCTTTCTTTGGATATATTGTCAGGAAGGACCTGTCTCTGAAAGATACTGTACTTATAAAGTGGAGGGGCAGTTAAAAAGAGGAAGATCCCCAACAAGATGGAATGACAAATTGGCAGCAACATTGGACTGAAACAATTGTGATATGGCACAGAAATGGGCATTGTTTCATTCTGTTATGCATAGGATTGCTGTAAGTCAAAACCAATTTAACATCATTTAACAGCAGTAACAATGACAGTGCTGTAACTAGCACTCAGTTCCCTGAAGAGCAGTTATTTATACTGAATATAATTGAATGATGCACAAAGCATCAAGAGAAGATGGAAGGAATACACAGTCACTGTACCAAAAGGAAATGGTTAATGTTCAACCATTTCAAGAGGTAGCATATGATCAATAGCCAATGATACTGAAGAAGGAAGTCCAAGGTGCTTTGAAGGAATTGGCAAAGAACAAGGCACCAGGAATTGATGGACCAAAAATTGATATCTTTCAAGAAAGTGAGGCGGCACAGGAAGCAATCACTCATCTCTGCCAAGAAATTTGGAAGACAACTATCTGGCCAATTGATTGGAAGAGATCTGTATTTGTGCCCATTCCAAAGAGAGGGGACCCAATGGAATACAGAAATCAATGGACAATCTCTTTGATATGTCATTCAAGTAAAGTTTTGCTAAAGGTAATAGAAAAACGGCTACAAGCATACATTGACAGA
>NW_006408547.1:6771794-6773705 GCF_000296735.1 Chrysochloris asiatica | reverse complement strand
CCTCACCACTGGACCAATAAACAACATTCTTATCAACAGAGAAAAGATTGAAGTTGTCAAGGACTTCATTCTTCTTGGATCAACTATCAACACTCATGAAAGCACCAGTCAAGATATCAAATGACATATTACATTAGGCATATCTTCTGCACAAGACCTTTTTAAAGAGTTGAAAAGCAAAGAAAGATGTTAGCTTGAGGACTAAGGTGCACCTGACCCAAGCCATGGTATTTTCAGTAACCTCATCTGCATGTGAAAGCTGAACAGTGAATAAGGAAGACCGTAGAAGAATTGATGCTTTTGAGTTATGGTGTTGGAAGAGAACATTGAAAGTGCCATGGGCTGCCAAAAGAACCAATAAATCTATTTTGGAAGAAATGCAGCCAGAGTGCTCCTTGGAGGCCAAGATGGCCAAACTTTGTCTCTCGTATTTTGGACATATCGTCAGGAGGGACCAGTCACTGGAGAAGGGTATCATACTTGGTAAGGTGAAGGGTCAGAGAAAAAGAGGAAGACCCCCAATGAGATGGATTAGCCAAGTGGCAGCATCGAGGGACTCAAGCGTGGCAACAGTAGTGAGGTTGGCTCAGGATTGAGCAGTATTTCGTTCTGCTTTGCATAAGGTCACTAAGGGTTGTTACCAACTGAATGGCACTTAACAACAGCAACATACACTATTTTTGAGTCTTGGTGTGGCACTGTGGGTTAATGCACTAGACTGCAAAGTCATTTTGAACTGCAAGGTCAGTGGTTTAAGCTCACAATCTGTTGCTTAGAAACCCTATGCAGGGTCAGTATGAGTAAGAACTCACTCTAAAGCACTGAACAACAACAACATCATACACTGTTTTGGAGTCATGGTGCAGTGCTGTAGGATAAGCACTGGACTGCTAATTGCAAGATTGGCAGTTCCTCAGAAAACCCTATACAGGGTTGCTAAAGTCAGAACTGATTCAACAACATTTAACAACAACAACATGCAATGTTTTATTGCTATTTAAATATTTGGGAGCAGAGTATAAATTAGATTTAGGTTACTGTTTCTCAATCTTAGTTTCATTTTAAAAGCTGAGATATATATTTTGAACACACCAATAACCTGGCCTTGTTCCCTGAGATACTGCTTCAATTAATTAGCTGTAGGGTACGGTAGAGGTGGAGCTAGATATAATTTGTTTTATAAAAATTTCGCAGATGATCCTTTATTAGTAGACAGTTTCATAGATATTAACCAAGTTTTTTTTCTTCTTCTTATTGGTTTGTAAGAATATCAATACTAGATATCTCTAGTAAGAATAAACATGTAAACTCAACATTCTTTGATTCCCTAATTAATTTTTACTTTAGAATTTAGATTTCTTTTAAAAAAAGATGATAAAGTGAATTAATATTAAAGGTGAGGATAATAAGATAACAGCTTCTGTTCCTTAAGCTTTAATTTATATCAGGCATTCTGTTAAGTGTGTTTCCTGTATTATAGCATTTACTCTTCTTAATAAGCCACATGATAAAAACTATGATAATCCGTTACTTATACATGAAGAAATTAAAACATGGGTAAAAATTAAACAATTTCCAAAGATCACATATAAAATCCAGAAATTTGAATGATACCTAAATTTACTATAAGCCTGTAGGTTTTAATTCAAACAGTAAGAGAAGAATAACATTGCTTATAGAAGCATGCCAATGGAGCCATGTTTAACAACTTTACAGTGAAGATGAAAACTAAAGTAATTTGGGAAACATGAGTAAACTTGTAGGACAAAGTCTATCTTTTTTTTTTAATTTAAGGTTTTTATTGTGGATTGAGTGAAAGTTTACAGGGCACATCATCAGTTTCACATTAAACCATTCATATAACTTGTTTCATTACATTGATTATAATCCCCTCCATATACCATCAGTTAA
>NW_006408547.1:6751550-6769354 GCF_000296735.1 Chrysochloris asiatica | reverse complement strand
TCCCTTTTCACTCATCTTCCTGAGAAGTTTCAAGATACCACTGTTGGTTGTTTTGACGTAAGTTAGGACTTAATTTTCCGCCTATTTCCTCTTTTGTCTGCTTGTCCCGCTTCACAATCCCCATTCAGTCCTTTTTTCTAGTTGAAACAGTTCAGGGCCGGCTGTGGCCATTTGGTTTTAATTGGAAATTGTCTCTTTAAATTTTGAGGAGATCTGTGTGCATGCGTAGTAGAACCCTCCGAGGGTGGGGCTGGGGCGCCCACTAGCTAAGGCACCCCTATAGTCACCCGAATGGAGGTGCGCAGAATGCAAGGGACCAATGAACAGCTACCAAAAGAAAAGAATGTCCACACCTTTATCTCAGTGGTTCTGTCAAGCATCTGTGGCCGCTCCGATCCTTTCCCCACGTGGTCTCACCCATGATGGCAGCTCCTGGAGCAGCTGACCATCCCAGACTAGAAAGCAATAGATTTCTCGCTTCTGCCACAAATTCCCCCAGCTGTGAGCCTTCCAACCTTCTAAGTATTCCTTTATATGTGGTTCAGAGTTCTGGGACCATCCCCTGAGCCTGCTTGGTCGGGTATTCTGTGTTGTTGTTGGTGGAGCTCTCTGCTATATGCCCACCCGATCCGCCATCTTGATTGTTCCTCCAACAAAGTCTATCTTAAAAAAGGTTAAACATCATAAAAAGCTAGGAGGCTGTTGTTAGTCAGGACTCCTTTGATTACAGGTCGCAGAAATTGAATTTGAGCAGTCTTAGACAAAAGGTTGAATTTAGTCAATCATCCAAGAGATAGATAAATAAAATACTGTCTAGGGGACAAGACTTCAGGGATAAATGATGTGGGATTCTCAAATCTGTTCATGCCTGTCCCTCTAGCTTGATGTCTATACTTGTCTCAATTTTTTCTGGAACCATGTCATCCTCAGGAAGAGGCATTTTCCTGTGAATCACCCATCTTGATACAGCAAGTGATTGCCAATGGCAGTTAATTATTAAAATATTACAAAATGTAGATCTCTTACAACGAGTTGTAAACATGATAGATTAGAGTAGCTTTCCCTGAATTTAATTTCTCCCATGAAACTCATTAAATGCCCTCAAGTTGGTTCTGACTCATAACCCCTCTGTGTAGGGTCTAGGTGATAGAAATGATACTGGAGATCAAATGATAGAATTTTGCAATAATACTTACTTCTCATAATGTCTCTGTGAGTAGGAAATAACTTGAAGGTAACTAAAATCATCAACAGACGTCGTATTCTGTGTTTTATTTACCTAAATGCTTACTAGTGCCTTGCTTGCTGGAAGCAAAGTGGACTTAAAAGACTACAACCTCCAGTATGTATTGCACCTCACTGTAAAGGAAAAAAAAAACTGGATCAATAAATAATATAAATGAAGAAAAGATTGAAGTTGTCAAAGACTACTTTTTCCATGAATCTACAATCAAAACTCATGGGATTCGTAGATATTATCAAACATCTTAAGGCAATGAGTTACCAAGTCTGGGGGCTCAAGACCATAGTTTTAGGGGATACCCTGGTCAACTGACAAACATAATCCAGAAACACAATATTCTACATCCTACTTTGGTGAGTAGCTTCTCGGATCTTAAAAGCTTATGAGTGGCCATCTAAGATGCAGTTATTGGTGTTTCCATGTATGGAATAAAGAATAGTGGTGCACATTGAAGATGCTTGGAACTAGCATGAAGTCCAATGATCTAATGGAACATGTGAACATGTCTCCATGTCTGAGATCAGAAAAACTAGATGGTTCCCAGCTACTACTGCTAGTGGTTCTGAAAGGGATCACATTAGAAGGTCCTGGTTAATGTAGGAGAAAACGTGGAACAAACCTCAAAATTATTAACAATAATAAAAGACTGGGTTTACTGGTCAGAAAGAGATTGTAGGAATCCTTCAGATCTGGAAAGAATTCACTTTCATGGACCAATTTTCAGACAAACAGTCGATATTGTTGTTGGTGTTAAGTGACGTCAAGTTGGTTCCAACCCATAGCGATCTTGTATTGGGTTTCCAAGGAGCAACTGGTGAGCTTGAACCACTGACCATGTGGCTCAAATGACTTTGCAGTCCAGCGTATTAGCTCACAGCGCCACACAGTAGATTTGTTGTTAAGTGCCGTCCCAGTAGATAGATATGTATTATTGTTGTTAGGTGCCATCAAGTCACTTACGACCCATAACAATCCTGTATAGGGTTTCCAAGCAGTGGCTCGTGAACTTGAACTGCCAATCTTGCGGTTCAAACTAATTTTGCAATCCAGCTCATTAATCTTCAGGGCCACAGATAGGTATATAGGGGAGAAAATGACACTAATAATTCTCACCAAGGAATGTTCAATCATTCAAAATCAAAATGGCCAAATTTACCTAAGAATAAAGTTGAGATGGGATGGGAAGGTGGGTGGGCTGGAGCTATGAACCACGCACTGGTACTGACTGCATGGAGGGCATTTCAATCTTTGAGATAAAACAAAGTGTATGATTTTTTTCATGTAAAACTGATTATCTTGTCTATAAACTTTCACTCAATTCACAGTAAAAAGTATTTAAAAAAAAAAAAAGAGCAAAAAATATATTGTATTAGGCAAATCTGCTACAAAAGATTTCTTTAAAGTGTTTTAGAGCATATCAGTTTGAGAACTAAGAACCGCCCTGGCCAAGCCATGGTATTTTCAGAGCCCTCCTATCCAGATGAAAATTGGATCGTGAAAAAGGAAGATGGCAGAAGAATTGATGCGTTTGAATTATGATGTTGGAAAAGAATATTAAAAGTACCGTGCACTGCCAGAAGAACTAACAAATCTGTATTGGAAGAAATGCTGCCAGAATGTTCCTTAGAAGCCAGGATGGTGCTTAGTTTTGTGTTAGTGCTTAGAAGGGAATTCTTTACTTCAAGGTAATTTTTAAACATCCTGTTCATTCACTTTTAATTTTTATCACTTTTAATGTTATCCCACCAGCTGCTCCTTGGAAACCCTATACAGGGTCGCTATGGGTTGGAATCGACTCAACGGCACTTAACAACAACAGCAACAATATTATCCCAAATTAAAATAACCAGTGTAACGTGTGTGGCATACGGCTACCATACTTAACAATGAATATAGTTGTTTCAAATGAGTGTTGTACACTGTATTGTTCCATTTTTAATAGCAAATAGAGATAAACTGAATTAAATTGTATTTTTATATATTTCATAGTATCCATAGAATGACTTTTGGTTAGCATCATTTAATGTATTTACATATTCCCTCCTCCTTCATTGATGGACATTGAGGGTTGTTTCTTCTTTTCCTCTCTCCTTCCCTTCATCACTATTTTCTTACTACCTTCTTCTCTCTCTCCCTCCCTCCTTTCACCCCCTTTCCTTACTCTTATGGTTTTGCCTTTATTTAATTTGTAGATGTTATAATCCTTTTATTTATATGAGAGCGTTTTGACAAATGATTAACATGTTCAGTTGCTTGTCAAAACTTACAAGGGTCAGATCTACACAGAGGTGCCTTGTAAGAAAAGCCTGGTAATCTACTTTATAAAAATCAACCACAGAAAACCTATGATGTCCATTTCTACTCTGATACACAGGAGGTTACTAACGTGAATTAGCATCAATTCAAAGGTATCTGGTTTGGGTTACAGTTGAGTAGTTGTTAGTAGTCTGTGGACATTTCAAATTTAAATTGATACCAAAATAGCTTTCCAAAAGAGGGTTTTATTTTGAGACATCACTGCCCTAAGCATTAACCATTTAACAACCGGCACCCTCTTCTGTGAATAGGATGTTTCTAGGTTTGGACAGGTTTTAAGTTGGCTTATTTTTCTCTTTCTATAATTTACTTGATTTCTTTGTATATTAGATATGTTATTGGATTTCACTTTGCTACATGTGTCACAAACATTTCAGCAACGTCTTACATCGAGGTTTTACTCTCTTTGCCATTAAAATTACTTAAAATACTATAAATCAAATTTGACAAGGATCTTAATAGCTTCTGCATTTTTTACATGCTTACAAGAGTTACTTTGATCATTGTGTTATAAAAATATTCTGTATTATTTCCAAAGTTTTCATGTAATTTCTAAATGGTTATAAACATGATCTATTTTAAATATATTATTGCAGAGTATTAATGCAGTACGTTTATCACAAAATATTTGTTGAATAATCTATTTACTCCATCAATTTGGAATGTCAGCTTTCTAATGTAGATAGCAGTGTATATCATAATTTCGTGATCTTTTTTGCTTACTACTCAATATTTTTTTCTATCCAATTTGAAATATTTTCAGTTACTTAATTTGTCTAATGTAACTTACATGCAATAACATATTTTCTGTATATAATAATTAGATCCATTATCGGGTTCGTTTTATGATTTCCTCTCATGTCTTCCTGCA
The DNA here is from genome assembly GCF_000296735.1 of Chrysochloris asiatica. Lineage (NCBI taxonomy): Eukaryota > Metazoa > Chordata > Mammalia > Afrosoricida > Chrysochloridae > Chrysochloris > Chrysochloris asiatica. The sequence continues at coordinate 6,764,924 of NW_006408547.1, read as the reverse complement.
TGGAAGCATAGGAGAAATGTTTGGTAGAGAAAGAAGTCCTAGTGTATTTATGTGTCTCAAGTAAATTACTGAGGTGACATAGAAGTACATGTCCAAATTCATCCTTTCAGTTTACTTCTGTAAAACTGCAGGATAATATAAATATTTTCAATAATTTTCATCCTTCACCACACAGTTATAAAATAGATTGGTAGGATGGAAGAATGGGCAGTTCTAAAATTCTGACTCTCCTCATCTAAGCACTGAGAAAAATGACTAGAAATCTGTAATCTCAACTCTGTAATAAGTCTGGAAAGTAAGCAGGAATGAAGTGATTACCCTCATGATGCAATAAGGACAACAGCTATTAGACTGTAGGAAAATATGTTTGATGCTGTCTTCATCCCTCTGCCTTCCAGCCTAGTGTCCATGGCAGCAGCTACAGCAGAGAACACTACAGTTCCCATTCTCAGAGAAGGGTCTCAGTGTCTGATTCTGAAGTTAATAGTTTGAATGGTTCAGTTTCTGCTCTGCTGTGTCTCAGATCTGTCTGAAGAACTGAAGCCTAGTCTGACCAGAATTGAAGCTATACAGTGTGGAGTAACGAGCTGTGAAAAAAAAACAAAAACTGAGAGCTTTGAACACTTGAGATTTTCTGACAGAAATTAGCAATTTTGCAATCACCATGTAGATAAAGCCACCTATGTGTACAGAGCTAGCATACTGTAATGTTCTAATACTCCAGGTTCAACAAACATAGCAAGGCATAAAAAGAAAATGAAAATTATAGTCTATTCAAAAGAACAAGTTAAGGGAGAGAATTGTTTCTATGAAAGCATACATAATGGACCAATTAGATGAGTTTGAAACAATAGTATTAAACATGCTCAAAGATCTACAGGAAACTAACAAGACTAGGCACAAAATGTATTAACAAAATGAGGATATCCATTAAGATACAGATGATAAAAAATAAATGGAATTACATAAACTGAAAAATTCAATAAGTAAAATAAAAAATATAATGGAAGATCTAAAAGATTTGAACTGGCAAAAGAAAGAATCAGCTGATTATATTGTTGTTAGGTACCATTGTGTCGACACTGACTCATAGTGACCCTGTGCAAACAGAATGAAACACTGTCCACTCCTGGGCCACCCTCACAATCATTGCTACACCTGAGCCCAATGCTGCTGCCACTTTGCCAATCCATCTCGTTGGAGGTCTACCTTTTCTTCTCTGACCCTCCTCTTTACGAAACATGATATCCTTCTCCAGGGACTGGTTCCTCCTGACAATATGTCTGAAGTATGTTAGACAATGTTTGGCCATTCTGACTTCCAAGGAATACTCTGGCTGTACTTCTTCCGACACAGATCTGCTTGTTCTTTTGGCAGTCCATGTACTTTCAATATTCTCCTGCAACACCGTAACTCAAATGCATTAGTTCTTTCTTTTATGGTTGTTCATACTCACTGTCCAAATTTGCATGCACATGAGGTTATTGAAAATATCATGGTTTGGGTCAGGAGCATATTAATCTTCAAACTGAAAGCTAATTATGTCAGTTGTTGTTATTGGTAAGTGCCTTCGAGTCAGTTCCAACCCATAACTACCTTTTATAGGGTTTTCAGGGAGCAGGTGGTGAGCTTGAACTACTGACCTTACAGTTCAGACAGACTTTGCAGTCCAGTGCATTAACCCACAGTGCCTAATTATAGGATAAATTAATTAAAATTGTAGAGTCTAAGAGCAAAAATATAAGAAAACTGAGCAAGGATAAATTAATCACATACATAAGAGAATTATAAATGTACATGTGTTTTACATCAGAGCCCCAAAGTATATAAAACAATCAGTGGCAACATTGATGAAAGAAATAGAAAGCTCTACAATAATATGAGACTTCAACACACCTCTTTTAATAATGAACTGAATATCTAGAAAGAATAATAAATGGGAGATTGGAGCAATACTTAAACCAATTAGACATATATAGAATTACCCGCATTTCTAGAATAATACCAGCATACTGAATCCAACACCATAATACAAGAGTTTTATGAGAAGGATTCAAAAGGTTTATATAAAAATGGAATTAAGAGATAATAAAAAAAATCCAAAAACTTTCTGAAACCCCTTCATAAGCAATAATGAACTGGAATTCTAGGAATGCAAGGATAGTGCAACATTATAAAATCAATCAATAGTCTCTGTCTCACAGGAAAACAACCACATGACCATGATCATCAATGCACAAGAGAAGTTCTACAAATTTCAACACACTTTTATGGCAAAACCAAGCAACAAATTTTTCAGTATGATAAAGGGAACTTTTGAAAACCCATAGCTAACATGAACTCAATGTATTGAATTCTACCTTCATTGCTCACTGAGTTTTAAGGAACAGTGTGAATCAAACTTCCAATATGTGGAAATGAAAACAGTCCTTGTTGTTGTTGTTGTTGTTGTTAAGCGACATCGAGTTGATTCCGATCCATAGCGACCCTGTATAGGGTCTCCAAGGAGCAGCTGGTGAGCTTGAGCCACCGACCTTGTAGTTCAAATGACTTTGCAGTCTGATGCATTAGCCCACAGCGCCACACCTTCCCACTTATTGATCCTTATTTCCAACCCTAGCCATTCACAGCTGGGCCACGACTCACCAGTAAGAGTGACACTTATTTTTAGGCTAGTTAACAGGCAGACATCAGTTCCTGCTGACTCTAACTGCCCCTTGAGTTCATTTACCTGCTGAAACCATTCAAAGACTCAAAGGAAATATACCATATGTGTGACTACATATTTATTGCAACCAAACAGTTAGCAGACATATAAATATTTATCATCTTTTTCATAACACTACTTAGCTAAAAGCTAGTACTTTAACAGTGCCCGAATAAAGCCGTAGCTTGTTTGCTACATGCATGACTAAAATTTTTATTTCTTAAACTCAAGTTGTTAAAGTGAATTTAGAAATACAAAGAGTCCTACAATTATGCTATTGCTGTAAAAAAGAAATTAGTGTTTAGATCAATAAGCTGGAGGACCCTACAAAATCAAATCACAGATACCTTTTATTCTGGAACATGGGTGTGGAGTATATTTTTGAACAAGTACTCTGGTAGCGTAGTGGTTACAAATTGAGCTGTGAATCTCACGGTCAGCAGTTCAAAACTACCAGCTGTTCTGCGGGAGAAAGATGAGGCTTTCTGCTCCCGTAAAGATTTACAGCCTCGGAAACGCTGTACAGGGTCTTTATGAGTCGTAATTGACTCCACGGCACCTAACAATAACAACAATACTTATAAATACTTAGAAAATGTTTTATTGTACACAATACACATATACACATGTATATTTGGTTTGGATTGGAGAAATGAAGGTAAAGAAAACAATTAAGAGTTATAGAAATTTTGAAACTCTCTTTTTCTTTATTCCCAAAATAAAGGCAGGACATTTGTACATTTTTCTTAGGAATCTAATTGTTCAGATGCTTTCATTTACTACTTGGCTATCTGAATTATGATTTTAGACAAGAGGTAGTGGAGCCTTGACACTTTGCATTAATAAGACATGAAAGCACCATGAAATGATAAGACTGAAACAGATTTTTGCATTCTCTCAAAACTACCAGAAAAACAATCTGTTTAACAAGATGAATCTCAATAGTTCTAGATGTATATGAAAATGTACATCTTCTTAAAACACAGACACTACTTTTTCCTTTATTTTCTTGAAAGTCATATTCTCTTAGAAGATCTCAGTATCAAGTTAAATAAATGTCTTTTATCATGCTTTTAGAAAGTTACAAATGCATAGATATCTCAGAAACTGTATTGTAAAAGTATATCTCAGATTAAGTAACTTGTTAGTATCGTTACTCATAAGATAGTTATGCTTAATAGTTCTTTGTGAAATACGTGGTAAATTAATGGTGAAAATTAATATAACAAGACAATTAAAGGAATTCTGATGTAGCACATTAGGAGAAACACTGGACTGCTAAGTGCGATGTTGGCAGTTCAAACCTACCAGTCTCTCCTGTTGTTGTTATGTGCCGTGGAGTCGGTTCCGACTCATAGTGACCCTGTACAGGGTTTCTGAGGCTGTAAATCTTTATGGGAGCAGAAAGCCTCATCTTTCTCCTGTGGAACAGCTGGCAGTTTCGAACTGATAACTCTGAGGTTAGCAGCCTGATTCTTTTACCACTAAGCTAACAGAGTGCCTTACTGGTCGCTCCTAGGATACCCTAAACAGAGTCACTATGAGTTGAAAATAACTTGACAGCACTTAACAACAACAACAAAACAATGAAAAAGCCACAATTTTCCAAAATCATTTTCTAAACATAGTTGACTAGTGTGTTGTGTCTGTCTTTCATCAACTACCAACTGTATGTAACCTTATCTATGTTTGAAACTGAAATAGAAATAATATTCTGATATAGAGTCAGTACAGCATAGTGAAAATGGACTCTTTAGACCAGTTCCGTTCCATATCTACCATTTATTAAATATTGGAATTGGTCAAACAAAAACATTTTAGTTATTGTCAGTTGTCATTTGCTGTGGAGTTGACTCCAATTCAAGGCAGCCTTATGCACTGACTGCTTCTGCACAATCTTCAGGATTGCTCGTATGCTTCAGTCCATTGTTTCAGACATTGTACATTTTAAGTGCCTCCCAACCTAGGAAACTCATGTTTCCAACAGTGTGACAAACAATATTCAGTGGTGATTCACAGGCTTTTCATTGATTCATTATTGCAGGGAGACTAGACTTTTCTTCCTAGTCTGTCTTAGACTAGAACCAAAAAACAAAACCCTGTTTATTCTGAATATCCCTGATGGCAATTCAAATACCAACGACATGCTTCTGCATCAGAGAAGCAAGCAAGTCATCACAGTATGACTCACTGGCACAAGAAAGGTAAACATTTTTTTAGCACGGTGGTGTTGTAAGGTGCTCTCCAATTGGTTCTGACCATAGCAACACTATTTACTGTAGCTCATCCTATATTTTCATCACAATTGCTGTCTCATTGAGGATCTTCTTTTACCCTGATCCTCTATGAAAGCATGGTGTTCTTCTGCAGAAACCGGTCCTTCCTGATTACATATCCAAAAGACAAAATCATCCTCACTTCTATGGAATATTCTGGCTGTACTTTCAATGTTTTAAACCAACACAGTAATTCAAATGCATTGATTCTTCTACAGTCTTCTTAACTCATTGTCCAACTTTCACACGTATATGAGGGGATTGACAATATCATGACTTGGGTTGGATACATCTTAATTTTCAAAATGATATCTTCAGTGACATCTTTGTTCTTTAACACTTTAAAGAGCTCTTTTGCAGTACATTTGCCCAATGCAAAACGTTGTTTGATTTCGTGACTGCTGCTTTCATGAGCAATGATAGTGGATCCAAGTAAAATGAAAGATTGGATGACTTCATTCTTTTCTCAGTTTGTCATGATGCTGTTTATTAGTCCAGTTGTGAAGGGTTTTGCTTTCTTTATACTGAGGTGTAATCCATACTACAGGCTGTAGTCTTTGATCTTTATCAGAAATTGCTACAAGTCCTCTTAGCTTTCAGCAAGCAAGATGTGTCATCTAAATACTGCAGGTTGCCAATGAATCTTCCACCAGTGCTGACTCTGACACACAGCTTTATGAATTTACACCACTCAGTATCCCCTTGTTCTGTTTGAGCAACTACCTCTTGGTCCATGTGCAGGTTCCACATGAGTACAGTTAAATGTCCTGGAATTCCCATTCTTCTGAAGGTTATTCCTTAGTTTGTTATGATATGCACAGTCTTATTATAATCAGCAAAACACAAATAAACATCTTCTGGATAGTCTCTGTTTCAGCCAACATCCATCTCATCCCAAGTCCTCTCTTCAATCCAGAGTGCAATGATGCCCCTCATCCCAAGTCCTCTCTTCAATCCAGAGTGCATTTCTGGCATCTCCATGTTGATGTATTGATACAAACATTATATAAAATTATCTTCAGTAGAGTTTTATTTGCATGTGAAATTAATGATGGTGGTGGTAGGATACTCTTCAATAATTTCTGTATTCTGTTGGATTGCCTTTTTCTGAAATGAGCACGAGTATGGATTCCTTCCAGTTGGTTGCCCAGGTAGCTGTCTTCCAACTTTCTTGATTTAGATTAGTGAGTGCTTCCAGTGCTCCATCCCTTTGTTGAAACGTATCAATTAGTATAGTTTTTCAATTATAAAATCAGTGTAGGACTATCAAGGTCTCAGGGTTTTCCAACAAAATATTAAAACTATATGACATTTTCGAGCTACTTTTAATAAGAGTTAGTTTTGCTTCAAATGGAATTATGGACATTGTGATTCATATTCTTGTATTTCTTCATCTGAAATAGAATATAAATACTATCAGAGTAGATATAAGATTGAATGAATTATTAAAAAGTATTTGATTAAACTATCAACATCAAAGCAAGAGATGAATATTAGTACTCTGCTCTATGTTTATATTTTGTCCTCTTTCCTCTGTCAGTTTATTTTTAGGAGAAGATAATTCCATTCTTGAGATAATATAAAAAATCTGAGTCAAATATTTCAGAAGTATTTCTGTGTCCGCCCATTTGGGTGACACCCCAACATCTGACCTTTATATTCATGTGAAGCCAAGTTCTCTACTACTCCTTTATGAAGAACCACTGTAAGATAAGGAATAGTACTGAGAGAAAGTATCTTTATAGTTACAGCAGTTAGAAGTAACTTCTGCAAGAAACAGGACTTTAGTACCATCAGGGGAGAAGAGCACAAGCAGAATACGGGACCTTATCCAGAGAAGCAGCGATGCCAGAGACAGAGGCAGAGATGGGGACATAGAGATAGGGAGTAACTGAGGACTCTAGATTCATGGGAAGAGAGGGACTAAGAGCAGGTGGCCAGGAGGCAGACTTGCAGAATGTGCCCTTTGGAGGTGTAAATTATTATATATGCCTGAGTGTTTTGTTTTTTAAAAAAAGCTAAAGTGAATAGAGAGAAACACTTTAACTGAAGGGGATTTTAATCATTGTAATGAACTAGGTGTATGATATGTTGAAAGTAAAACTGATGATCTGCCCTGTAAACTTTCACTCAATCCACAATAAAAACCTTTAAAAAACATAATAACCTCTGCATCTCCAAAAATCTTAGTGATGCAAAAGACATGGTAATCATGAGAAATGGGTTTCTGGCTACATGAAATTATGTTAGAGTCAAAGTCATGAGATGGATTGTAAGCCTATGGGGTCTGTTACTGGATCATTTGAACTTCATACACTAAAAATATATCAACTTTTCTTTTAGGTAACAAATGGAGTATTTGTTTTTGCTTTTTAAATTTCCTAGAATAGCTTTCAGTTACTCTCAGGATACTTTATATATAAGGCATTGTTGTATCCTATAAAAAAAGAAATAGTCACTTACTGAGACATAATCGATTTAGACCTCCAAATTAATCACTCTTACATTGTACTGGTAGCGTAGTAGTTACGAATCGGGCTGCTAACCTCAGAGTCAACAGTTTGAAAGATGTGGCTTTCTGCTTCCTGAAAGATTTACAGCCTCGGAAACCCTGTTACAGGGTCGCTATGAGTCAGAACTGACTCCACAGCATATAACAACAACAGCAACAACATTGTACTATTATCTATACTTTTGCTGCAGACTTGTTGTTGTTAAGTGCCATCGAGTCAATTCTGAGCCATTGTGACCCTGTATAGAGTTTCCAAGGAGCAACTGGTGAGCTTGAACAACCAACCTTGCAGTTCAAATGACTTTACAGTCTGACACATAAGTCCGCAGCGCCACATTTGCTGCAGACTAGCAAGTATTTAAAAACTGAAGAGAAGCTCAGTTTCATGCATATGATCTGTTAGCAGCACTTCATGGTAATCATAAGGGATTAGAATTCAAATGCAGATCAGTCCCTGCTCCCACCACATCGAAAGCAATAAAAAAAAGAGAGGTTCTTTTCACAATTTGGAGAAAACAAAAATAAATTGTTGTTGTTATGTGCCATGGAGTCGGTTCCAACTCATAGCAACCCTGTACAGGGTTTCCAAGGCTGTAAATCTTTACGGGAGCAGAAAGCCTCATCTTTCTCCCAAGGAGCAGCTGGTAGTTTCGAACTGCTGACCTTGCGGTTCGCAGCCTGATTCGTAACCACTACGCTACCAGAGTTAAATAGGAATTTAAAAACATGGATGTAACAACTTTTTTTAAAAGACAGGGTATAACATCTCAAGGACTATGAAGCCTAAGATAAATTCAGTCAGATCGATTCAAACGTAATTATGCCAATTATACTTCATGGAAGTCTATGAGTCATCTCCATGGTTATTGGCTATGTTGTTTCTAAGAGGGCAACTTATGGTTTGTCTTATTATAAAAATGGAAATTCTCTACAGGAGCTCATAATGCATAAGCCAAATTCAGGCTCTTGATACTTTCCTTGAGCTAAAATCATCTTCAAACGTGCTTATTAAGTTTATGTTTTTATTTTACATTACAGTTGGTAATATTAAAAATATATATTCTGATTCTGTGTGAAATTATGTTTTTGTCTCATTTCTGTGAATTAAGCCACCAGAGATACGTGGCATTAGGCAACTGATGAGAAACAGCTAACTAAGAGGAATAGCTAAAGAACATAATCTAAGATGTAGTCCTTTGGTGGAACTAATTCTTTGGTTTGAATTTTTTATTTAGTCAACCATTAGGTGAAATGCGTTGTTATGTATACTGTTCATATTTCATGCATTGCTTTGAATAAAGCTAATACTTCATGCTTTTAAAATCTTAGAAAAATTCATCTCCCTAAATCAGCATTTCAAGGAAACATGACTCAGTAAATTATGTACTTCAAGTTAAAAAGTTAAAAATATGCTTTTATTTCAATATATTTTAGTATCACCAGAGAAATTATTTGCCAGATTGGATGTTTTGTTTTCTTGTCACTATTTTCTGCATGTTCGATATGGGAAGATTTATTAGAGAACAATGAAAGACAAATAGTTCTTCCAGTAGTTTAGGGACTAGGTTTTAAACTGTACATGGCCAATTGGGCTCAAACGATGCACAAACCATAAGTCACATGATTACTATTGTATTGAAAAATATAAGGGAAAAACAGATTATTCTCATATCATACTTTTCAGCTGTCTAACTTAAAGTTGAACAGTTTGAGATTCACAAATTGTAATATTTACCTCAGTCTTAAATGTAATGTGTATAAACTTACTAAGTCAAGTGGACATTAATAATATGTATTCCAAAACTTTAAGGAGCTCTGGTAGCGTAAGCATAGTGGTTATGAATCGGTCAACAGTTCGAAACTACCAGCTGTTCCATGGGAGAAAGATGAGGTTTTCTGTTCCTGTAAAGATTAAAAAAAAAAAAAAGTTTTATTGTGAATTGTGTGATAGTTTACATGGGAGAACATTAGTTTTACATTCATTCTATCATATATCATTTCATTGCCATGGTTACAATCCCTTCATTCATCATCAACTAACCAAAGGGTATATATACACTACTAGCCTACCCCCTCCCTAGTTGTCAGCACACAGCCCCTCTCACTCTCTGGGTCTAAAGTCCCTAGCTGCTCCATCTCTCCACGTCATCGTCTCTGCCTCCATCTTCCCAAAACAATTTACAGACTTGGAAACCAAAAATTTAAAATGTCAAGAGCAAAGATGTAAGTTTGAGGACTAAGGTGTGCCTGACTCAAACCATGATCAATAACCTTATATACATGTGAAAGTTAGACAGTGAGTAAAGAAGACCATAGAAGAATTAATGCATTTGAGTTATGGTGTTGGCGAATATTAACCACACCATGGACTGCCAAAGGAACAAACCAGTTGGTGTTGGAATAAGTACAGCAGGATGCTCCTTGGAAGACAGGATGGCCAGACTTCTTCTCTCAAACTTCGGACATATTGTCAGGGGGAACCAGATTATGGAGAAGGATGTCATGTTTGGTAAAGTGGAGGGTTGGAGTAAAAGAGGAAGACCCTCAATGAGATGGATTGGCACAGTGGCAGCAGCAGTTGACTCAAATGTAGCAATGATTGTGAGGTTGGGTCAGGACCGGGCAGTGTTTCATTCTGTTGTGTATAGGGTTACTATGAGTCAGAATCGACTTGATGGCACCTAAAAACAACATTATAAAATTTTGATTTCATTTTCCTTAAAAAGAAAGCTCTGATAGTGATACCTCTTCCTCCTCAACAGCTGAGGAAATGGAAGCATCCTACATATCACAATCTCAAAATGTCATCCGGTCACTGTGGTTAAGGTTTTGTGTCAGTAGTTTGGAGTTAAGATACAGCTAGCCCCCATGATTTGATTTGCTGTAATAAACCAATAAGAGGATTAAGGGTGAGATTGTTGTTGTTGTTGTTAAGTGCTTTCTTTCCTTAATCACATCAACACCCTGATCAAGGGAGATTGGCCAGGGTGTGGAATGCAACACTTCCTATTTTACAAGAGATAAAAGAAGAAAGACTTAGGCAGAGTGGGAGGGACATACTCCCACCAAGATAGAAGAGCCAGGAGTGGAATACATCTTTGGACTTGGGCTCCCTGCAGTGTGAAGCTCCTAAAGCCAAAGGAAGATTAATGCCAGGACACATGGAGAACTCCAAGGAATGCTGAGTTTACAGATGCTGAAAGGAGCCAGGGACCTTTCTCTAGAGTTGGTGTTTTGAATTCAAACTAAACTGTGAGAGAATACAGTTCTGCTTGCTCAAGCCATCCACTGGTGGTATTTCTGTTATAGCAACATTAGATAATTAAGTGGTGATCCTTTTCATGCTGAGCAAAGGAAAGCTAGGTTTTGGACTATAAGCCTGTCACAAACTGTTTAGAGCTATGATCATGGAACCACATGTAATTTATTGTATATAATGTATTATGGGCTAGAGTCAAGTCTTCCAGCAGAGAAGTTCTTCGAAAGTGGTGATACAGATGATGAGTAAGTTTGGACATGGGCAGGAGAACACTCAGTGTACTCTATTTAGCTCATTCATTATATAGCTTCCAATTATTTCTATGCAAACTATCTACATTAGAAGCCCCTAGGTGATAGTTTCCACACTTGGTTGGTAATCCAAAAGCTGGAGGTTCAAGTTCACCAAGAGACACTTAAGAAAAATGCCTGGCAAGCTACTTTGAAAAATCAGCTATTACAAGCCCTATAAAACACAGTTCTACTTTGATACACATTGGAGTTGACTTAAGGGTAACTGGTTTATGTACCCTAACCTCTCTCTAGCATATTAGAGGCAATGGCAAATGTTGCAGTAGAATACTCTTCTGGTGAACTTTGAGAATTGCTTGAACACAGTTAGCTGTTATTTTCTGTGCTATAATTTATTTCAATCCACTTTTGGTAGGTGCTGTTGAGTCAGTTCTGACTCATAATGACCTAGTGTAAACTAGAACAAAACTCTCCCTAGTCCTTTACCAACCTCGCGATCACCGCTATGTTTGAGTCCGTTGTTACTGCTACTTTATGAATCCATCGTGCTGACAGTCTTCCTTTTTTTTTTTTGCTGACCTTCTCCTTTAGAAAGCATAATGTCCTTTTCCAGGATTAGTCCATTCTCATAACATGTCCAACATATGAGATGAAGTCTCACCCTCATTCCTTCAATGGAGTATTTTGTCTTTATTTCTTCCGAGACAGATTTTTAATTTATTTTTTGTAGTGCATAGCATACTCAATACTTTTCACCAACACCATTATTAAGTTCCATCAGTTCTTCAGTGTTCTGTATTCATTATCCAGTTTTCACACGCATATGAAGTGAATGAAGATACCATGGCTTGTGTCAGGTGCCCAAAGTTGCCCTTAGAGTGACATCTTTGCTTCTGAATATTTGAAGGAAGTCTTTTGCATCAGATTTGCCCAATGTCATATGTCATTGGATGTCTTGACTGCTACTTCTATGGGGGTTGATTTTGGATTCAAGTAAAATGAGCTCTTTGACAACTTCAATCTTTTCTCTATTTTTCATGCTGCTCTTTACTGGTAAAGTTGTGAGGATGTTTGTTTACTTTATGGTCAGATGTAATACATACTGAAGGTTGTAGTCTTTGATCTTCTTCAGTAAATCCTTCAAGTCCTTTCATCAGGCCAGGCAGTGTCACCTTTGTACTGCAGGGAGTTCATGAGTCTTCCTCCAATCTTGATGCTGAATTCTTCTTCACCTATTCTATATGCTTACTAAGAAGAACAGTTAATATGACTCATACAAATTTATGCACCAACTACTAATGCCAAAGTAGAAGATATTTACCAGCTTCTGCCTTCTAAAATTGATTAAATATATAATCAAAATACATTTGTAATTTATTAGTGATTGGGATATAAAGTTGGAAACAAAGAAAAAATAACTGGAAAATCCTGCTTTGGTGGCTGTTACTATGCTAGAGATCTCATGTTGCATAAATGTCTTTATGTAGGATAAATATATAGTCAATGTTGTAACAAGAGTACTCTTACAAAATAATTTGATATTTGTAGAAAGTATGAGTGATATTAGGAATTGTGTTGATTTCTCAGTTGTCTTTGATATAAAATACAGTTTACCCCAACTTATATGTATCTTTCTCCATATAGAAGTCAGTCATCAATTTATTTATTCACCTACCCATTTATCTCATCCATCCAACTATATGATAATTGCTGTTGATTAAACTGAAAAGGTTGGAAACAGAGAAGAAAGGGTTGATAGTTGAAAAACAGTCTTTGGTAATAGAAATGATGCCAGACATTGTAAGTTCCAATTTTGTAAGACCAATGACTTATTTATTGAAAATATCTTTTTCAACACTTGGACTTCACTGATGGGATCTACAGGTATCAAATCAATTACATCAGTGGAAACACAACATGGAGAAGCCCAATATCATAAGTCAGAACAGGCCTGGAATCCGACTATGGAACAAATCATCAACTACACACATATAAGTTCAAGTTTAAAACACTTAAAACAAGCCCAGAAGATCCAAAGTGCAACTTTGAACTTATCCTACATGAATTTCAATACCGCTGTAAGGATAAATGTGACACACTAGACACTAATGACTGAAGACCACACAAACAGTGGGATGACATAAGGACATCATACATGAAGAAAGTAAAAGGTTGTTTAAAAAAAACAACAAAAACAAAAGAAATAGACCAAAGAGGATGTAGTTGCTCTTCAATGTAGTTATTGGAATTGACTCAATATTCTCTTCCAACACTGTAACTCAAATGCATCAATTCTTCTATGGTCTTCCTTATTCACTGTGACTGAGGTTATTGAAAATACCATGGCTTGGGTCAGGCACACCTTAGTC
>NW_006408547.1:6746290-6749138 GCF_000296735.1 Chrysochloris asiatica | reverse complement strand
CCACCTGAATTTAGAGACCATCCACAGATTTGATGCACTAGACACTTATGAACAAAGACCAGAAGTGCTGTGGGATAGCATCAAGAACATCATAAAGAAGAAAGCAAACGGTCATTAAAAAGACAGGATAGAATGAAAAGACCAAATGGATGTCAGAAGGAATTGTAATGTCCTCCCCAGTATAGAGATAATAAAGCAAATGGAAGAAATGAGGAAGTAAAATATCTGAACAGAAAATTTCAAAAAGCAGCTCCAGAAGATAAAGTAAGATATTATAATGAAATATACAGAGACGTGTGTGTGTGTGTGTGTGTGTGTATGAATGTGTCTGTATGTATATATCCAGCCTAGACTTACGCTGTTGAAGAATTCTATGGGCAAACTATTGAATGATACAGAAAGCATCAAAAGAAGATGGAAGGTATATGCAAAGTCACTGTACCAAAATGAAATTGTCGATGTTCAGCCATTTCAAGAGACAGTATATGATCAAGAACTGATGGTACCAAAGAAAGAAGTCTAAGCTGCACTTAAGGCAATGGTAATAAACAAAGATCCAGGAAATCATGGAACACAGATTGAAATACTTCAACACACTGATGTAACACTGAAGGCGCTCACTCATCTATGTCAGGAAATTTGGAAGTGGCCAACCTGGCCAACCATTTGGAAGTGATCCATATTTATGCCCATTCCAAAGAGTATCATTAATATCACATATAAGTAAAATTTTGCTTAAGACACTTTAAAAACAGCTGCAACAGTAGCTTGACAGAGAAATGCCAGAAATTCAAGCCAGATTCAGAGACGGACATGGAACTAGGGATCTTATTTCTGACATCAAATGACTCCTGGCTGAAAGCAGAGAATATTAGAAAGATGTCTATTAGTGCTTTATTGACTATGCAAAGACTTTGAGTGTGTGAATTATGGTAAACTATGGACAATATTATAAAGAATGCATTCCAGAGGACTTAACTTTGCTCATGAGGAATCTGCACATAGAATAAGAGGCAGCCAATCAAACAAAACAAAGGGATTCTGAATGGTTTAAAATCTGGAAAACTGTGTGACAGGGCTGCATTCTTTCACCATACACATTTTGTCTGTATGCTGAGCAAGTCAGCCAAGTACATGGCATCAGGATGGGAGGAAGACTGTTTAACAGCCTGTGACATGCAGATGACACCATCTTGCTTGCTGAGAGGATTTAAAATACATACTGATGAGTATCAAAGGCTAGAGACTTCAGTATGGCTTGTAGCTCCATGTAAACAAAACAAAAATCCTTACCACTGGACCAGTAAATAACATCATGATAAATGGAGAAAAAAAAAAAAAAAGTTGTCAAAGAGCTCATTGTACTTGGATCCACAAACAACACTCATGGAAGCAGCAGCCAAGGAATCAAATTACATAGTGCATTAAACAAATCTACTGTACAAGATCTTTTCAGAGTGTTCAAAGAGCAAAGATACCAGTTGGAGGATTAAGGTGTACTTTGACCCAAGCCATGGTAAATTCAGTGTCTTCATATGTGTGTGAAAGTTGGACAATACAAAGGACCATATTAGAATTGATGTATTTGAGCTATGGTAATGAAAAGAATATTGAAAATACCATGGTCTGTTAGAAGAACAAACAAATTTGTCTTGGGAGAACAGCCATAGTGCTCCTTATAAGCCAGCATGGTGAGACTTCCTCTCTCCTATTTTGAACATGTTATCAGGAGGGATCAGTCCCTAGAGGACATCGTGCTTCATAAAGTTGAAGGTCGGCAAAAAAGATACACAAAAAATGTCAGTGTGATGGATTGACATTTAATCCAAGAATCAATTATACTGAAGGAAGAAGTTTAAGGTACACTGAAGGCATTGGCAAAACAAGTCTCCAGGAACTTATGAAATACTAATTGAGGTGTTTCAAAAAATAGATGAAACATAGGAAGCTTAATCATGTATGCAACAAAGGTAGAAGGCAGGTTTTACCTGGAGAATTGACTGGAAGAAATCCAAATTTGTGCCCATTTAAAGGAAACATGATCCTCCGAAATCAGGAATTATGGAGTCCTGATGTGGTGCTGTAGAATAAACACTTGACCACAAGGTCCTCTTGAACTGCAAGTTTGGTGGTTCAAGCTTACCAGCCACTCCTTGGAAACCCTATACAGTATTGCTGTGAGTTGGAATCAACTTGATTGCACTTAACAACAATAAATATAACATGCAAGTAAAATTTTGCTGAAAACAATTCAATGCAGTACATTTTCAACTTAATGGGGTATATTTTCATTGATAGGTAGCTGACAGAATTTCAAGCCAGATTCAGAAGAGGATGTGTAACAAGTGATACCATTGTGGATTTCAGATGTATCTTAGCAGAAAAGAGAATAGCAGAAAGATCATTATCTGTGTTTTATGTCTTTGAAAGGTATTTAACTGTGTGGATTGAAACAAATTTTGGAAAATATTGTATACAATGGGCATTCCAGAACATGTAATTGTGTTCACACAGAACCTGTACATAGAACAAGAGCCAATCATTCAAACAGAACAAGGCAATACTGGGTGGTGTAAAGTTAGGAAATATGTGTGTCAGGTTTGTATCCTTCTACTTTACTGTGTATCTGTATGTTGAGCAAGCATTCTGAGATGCTAGACTCTATGAAGAACACAGCACCTCCACTCTTCAGACTTAAAATAAATCTAGCATGTTTTTAAGTTTTGCCACCCAAGCCCACCACAGTAAATGTTTTTCTGTTCTCAGTCATGCCTCTAGTTCAATTTTGGAAATTGAAGAAAGGTAGCACATTTATTACATTTAAAAAATCACAAACAAAAGCATGAGA
>NW_006408547.1:6737813-6746094 GCF_000296735.1 Chrysochloris asiatica | reverse complement strand
GCTACAAAATTTGGATAAAAGTCATCATGCATCTAGTAAAGCTTCCTGTCCACTCAATCATTTAAAACTGCCCACACCATCTCCTAACATCACATAACTTACAGAACGCAGACATTATGAATGAACAGCTTGGAGTTGTTTACTGAAAACATGGCAAGAGCCTCACCCCATGCACCGTGACCTTGTGAACTAAAGCTGACAGCCAGTTCACTATGAAATTCACTTGTGCTGTAGTCTAAAACCTGGCACGTGAGCATCAGCTGCGGAGACAGACTGCTCTAAGTTGGCTGTCATTTGGCCCATTCTGTACACAAACCATCAACATAATTCACTTTAAAGGGCTTGAGAGGGCTTAATGCTTTTTCTTTCTTCCCTTGTGCAGGGCAGAATTTAGTACAGCTTAGTTTAATTTGATGACCAGGACTATGATCTAATAAGGGACAGCTGTGGCAGCTAAATCCCCAGGCTATTTATTGTCAATTAGAATGAATCCTAAATAAACTCCTTTCATTCAAACTTGACCCATTCTTGAACGGTAGACAAAAGGACCTTAGGAAAAGAAATATGGGGAACCGGAAGAAAGAGCCAGTGGAATGTAAACACTGTGAAAGAGACGACTCTTCAAATGAAATTAGAAGGATGAGTGGAGGTAATCACATTTTGATGTCAAATAATTGCTATTGAAAATTTTAAATTGTGGGAGATATCCATGGGGAAAATACAAAGGAATATTAAGCTGTCAACTAGAATGTACCATGTTATTAGAGCTAAGCTAAAAATAGATGCATTTTATGAGACTAAAAGTCATTCAAATATAGAAGATAAAGTGCTGTTGGGCACTGGATTACAGACTTTCGCCCCCATTATCCATCATAGATTTACCTTCTACAAGAAGACCTAAGACATCAGTACACAAATTGATATACATACATATATATATATATATATTCACCAAAGTATCTTTAAAAAATTTACTTTCTAGTGTATTCTAGTTTGTATTTTGTTATTTTGTTCTATTCTCTCCCATTTAAAAAATTGCCCTTCACAACCCATGCAGTTTAAAAACTGGTATCCCAGAATCAATAAGAAAAATACACAAGGGAAATTTCCATATAAAAGTTTTAGAATTTTTAAGTACTGATGATCAGAAAGGGGATTTGACAGTCCACTGAAGAGACAAATATATTATTAGTCTGTGCAGAAGTAATTTACTATTGTTTACTGCTTTTTTGAGTGTTAAAGGCATAAAAAAAAGAAGTAAAAGTAACTGTGTGTGACTGTTACCCTTAAGCATAGTTGTGCCTTGTTTTCTATGCACTTCTCACTTCAGTTTATAACATATGAAAACATTAATTTCTTAGTATCATTGGATCCCATATAAAATCAAGATGTAAGGGATCTTAGAAATCAAGTAAATTGAGCTAGATTGTTACCACTGTCAACAAAGATACAATTTTTGTAAGGAACTCAATTTGCTAAAATATTATTAAAATTGCACAGTAGTTTTAAAAGTGAAGGTAAAGACAGAATTGACAAGCAGAATTTCTTTAAAGAGATCAGTTTTCCCTATTGAAGGGCTACATCTGTTTATGAGTGTCATCACTTTATAGGACAATCACTTGGCTGTTGATGCTTTATATATCTCACTAGCAGACAGAGGGATAAACTGAAATTGAACTGTTATCAGACAGCTAAAGAGGTCTCATAGGCATTAATTTCTTTGAGACTCACTTCAGAAAAACTCTACTCCTCAATCTAGTGGGGCTGAGGATTTATATGTAGTTTTCTCATTCATAAGTGGTCCTTATTAGTGGCCAAGGTATACTTTGAACACTGTCTTTCTTCACATGTATAAAATTTATATCAATCCTCTTGCCTCTTTTCTACATTTTAAAAAATACTCATTGTCAAAGAATAAGACAAAATATGATTAAGCAGTGAAGTCCCTCTCCCGCCATCTTAGAAGAAAAAAAAAAAAAAAAGAATCCTAATTGTAGTCCTGTTTTGGTGCTGCAGGGTAATGCACTGGACAGCAAGGTTGGTTTTACCTGCAAGGTCGGCAGTTCAAACTCACCAGCTAATCCTTGGAAACCCTATACAGGGTCTCTATGTATTGGAACCGACTCGACAGCAGTCAACAACAACAACAAAACCGAGTTGGTTGGCTGAAGGCAGAGAATAACTTAACTATATTTACCTTTGTTTTCTTCAGTGTGCAAAGGCATTTGATTGTATGGCTCTTAACAAACTATGGATAACACTGCAAAGAATAGGAATTGGAGAACAATTGATTGTGCTCATTGCAGACCCTGTATTTAGATCAAGAGGCAGTTGTTTGACCAGAAAATATGTGATTTAAAATCAGGAGAAGTCTGTGTCAGGTTTGTAACCTTTCACCATATTTATACAATCTGTATGCTGATCAGAGGGTTAGATAAACCACATGATATCGTAGAAGAATTGATGCCTTTGAGTTGTGGTGTTGGAGGAGAATACTGAAAGTGCCACAGACTGCCAAAAGAAACAGTAGTTCTGTTTTGGAAGAGGTGCAGCCAGAGTGCTCCTTGGAGGCCAGGATGGCTAAGCTTTGGACATGTTGTCAGGAGGGAACAGTTGCTGGAGAAGGATGTCATACTGGGTAAGATGGAGGGTCAGAGAAAAAGAGTAAGAGCCCCAATGAGATGGATCAGCCAAGTGGCATCATTGATGGTGTCAAGTGTGGCAGCGGTAGTGAGGTTGGCCCAGCATCGGACATTGTTTCATTCTGCTGTGCATGGGGTCGCTATGAGTCAGTTCCGACTCGATGGCACCTGACAACAACAACATTAGGTGAAAGCAACATCAGGATTGGAAAGAAGCTTGTTAAAAACCTGAGCTGGGCAGAAGACACAACCTTACTTGCTGAAAGTAAAGAACACTGGAAACACTTGATAAATAATGAAGAGACAACCTCCAATATGGATTGTACCTCAATATACAGAAAACAACAATCCTGAAAACAAGACTAAATCAAAGACCAAAAAATAATATAAAACAATGAAGAAAATATTGGAGTTTAAAAAATAATTTCATTTTACGTTTATCCACAATCAATGCCCAAGGAAACAGCAGTCAAGAAATCAAATGATGCATTGCATTGGGCAAATTTAATGCAAAATGTCATTTAAAACTATGACAAGGCAAAGACATCAGTTTCAGGACTAAGACATACCTGATCCAAGCCAGGGTACTTAAAATCACCTAATATACATGGAAGGAGCTCTGGTAGTGTAGTTGTTACGAATCGGGCTGCGAACCACAAGGTCAGCAGTTTGAAACTACTAGCTGTTCTGTGGGAGAAAGATGAGGCTTTCTGCTCCTGTAAAGATTTACAGACTCGGAAAACCTGTACAGGGTTGCTGTGAGTTGGAACCGACTCCACGGCACACAACAACAACAATGTACATGGGGAGTCCTGGCATGGTGTTGCAGGGTTATGCGCTGGACTGCAAAGTTGGTTTGAACCACAAGGTCAGCGGTTCAAGCTCACCAGCTGCTCCTTGGAAACACTATACAGGGTCACTATGGATCAGAACCGACTCAGTGGCACTTAATAACAGCAACAACATTATATGTGGGAAAATTGGACACTAATAAGGAAGAATGAAGAAGAATTGATGCCTTTGAATTATGGTGTTGATGAAGAATATAAACTATACTATAGACTGCCAGAAGAATGAAAACATTTGTCTTGCAAGAAGTACAACCATAATGCTCTGTAGAAGTAAGGAGGACACTATGTTGGCTCACATACTTTGGACATATTACCAAGAGGAACCAGTCCTTGGAGAAGGTTGATATCGTTGATAAAGTAGAGGATCAACAAAAATGGGGGCGATTCTAATGACACAGACTGACACCCCGCCTGCAACAGTTAACTTAAAAATCACAACAATTAGGAGGCTGGGGCAGGCTCAGATAATGTTTCATTTTACTGTACATGGGGTTGTTATGAGTCAGAAGCAACTTGCCAGCACCAAATAATAACCACAAATCCTAATTAGATGTTGTTTATTGTTGTTGTTAAGTGCTGTTGATTTACTTCCGACCCATAGCAACTCTGTATAAGGTTTCTGAGAAGCATCTGGTGAACTTTGAACCACCAACCTTGCAGTTCAAATGGCTTTGAAGTCTGGCACATTAACCCACAGTGCCACATAGATAGACTACCAAATTTATAAACCTTACCTCCTATGTAAAATGTCTAATGGGTTCTAATCACAGGCCACAATGAAAATTTCCTTTGAGAAGACATTATATTTACAATGTTCTTCACTATGGTGAAAGGGAATTTATCTTTCTTAAGCGAAGCTAGAGGTTGAATATGCTCATTTCCCATAAGTAGCAAGACTTATTATAGGTCATCAAAAGGCAGCCCAGCGTACAGGAGGACTAAATAGCGTCATACTCATTTTATTTTAGAAAGAAGTACAGTTCTCAACTAACATACTGACTGCAGTGATGCCTGCAATGACAAAATTAGCATTCGAATTTGTAACAAACATGATGTCAACTGCTAGAATTCACAGTAGTGTCACAGTGAAATGGCTTGGTGAACATGACTACAACAAGAGACTAATATCAATTTGTACAACCACCCTCAGATGCTCTGAATAGTAAATTCTCTTTCCTTATCTTCACCCAGAAAAGGGAAAATAATGGTTATTATTTAGTAAGATGCTATCTAACCTTACTTATTATCTTTGCTATTTATACTTCTTACTTTATAGCACACTACTTATTTGGCACTACAGCCTAAGTGACAAGGACATTGGTCCATACAAGTTCCTAATATTTGAACCAAAGTAAAATCATGGGGATTACATAGTATCTCATAAAACTCTGATCTATTTATTTAGTGTGTTATTAATAGAAATAAAAACATAAATTATTTGAATTAGGAAAGACAGCATTGGAAAAGACCTAAAGCATTTATGCTTGTCTGATAAAGATTAAATGCGCACATAATATTTTTATGTGTAGAAGATAGAATCTATTTTCAAACTGTGAATAATCTTCTGTATTTTTGGCCCCCTTCCTTCAAAAAAATAATAACCTAAGGTTATTTTCCTGAAATATCATTACAGGAAAATCAGTTAATATTGAATCCTGCTTCACCCTTATTCTTCAATAGGTAAATGATTAAGAATTATGTTTTCATAAGATAATTGTACATAGACATTAAGTATGCTGTTTATGATGTCACTAAATGATGTTTAAAATGATTTTGCTATAACACTAACTGAAAAATAAAAACAATGTTGTTCCAGCATCGTAAAATAATGCGTATATGGATAAAAATACATAAGCTTATTAAATGTGTGTTTCACTCTGTGTGTTAATATAATGGGCAATGCAACTTTTAGGTATATTACATGTATATTATTTCCAAATGTAATACAAAATATAAATATGATTATATGTTCATATGTGAGATGATTTTATAATCAAAGTACTAGATTAAGTGGTGTTGAGTTGGTTTTGACACAAGGACTTCTATAGATCCCACAATATCGTAAGAATTTACCTCATTTACTTTGAACATGGCATCAGGAAATACAAAAGGCTGGAAAAGGAGATCAAGTTTGGTTAGCTAAGTTGAGGGAAACACCTGATGACATGAATTGACACAATAGCTGTAGCAATGGACTAAAAGGATCATAAAGATAGTGTAAAACCAGGCAACATTTTGTTCTGATATACATAAGGTGCTTAGAAGTCAGAGTCCATTTGACAGCAAATAAAAGCAATACCTTTATATGCAGGGTATCTATAAAATCTTAATTTCCACAAAATATAAGGGTAATATTAACATAGTTCTAAGAAAGTGATCTACCAATCATCTGTCAGTTGGTCACACTTTGGTGGCTTCTGTGTTGCTTTGAGAATGGAAGTTATGCCACTGATATTGTAAATATCAGCAGGGTTATCCACACTAAACAGGATTCAGTGGAGCTTTAGGGACTAAGACAGACCAAGACAAAAGAGTGACAGTCCACTTCTGAATGGAGAGTCACTGAACACCATGTGTATAGCAATGGAAAATTATCAGATATAGTTCTGGAAGGCGAGTCTCTCGGGGTGGGAGGCATTTAGAATATGACAGGGTGAGAAGAGCTTACTCACAAATAGAGTTAACCTCAGTATATTGAGTGGAGAAATCTTTGAGGACCGTCATTTGCTGGCATGGCACGACTGAAAGTGAGAAGAATCAGCTGCAAACATCATTTAACAATTAGAACATGGTTTGTAAAAAATTATGAATCTAGGAAAATTGGAACTCATCAAACCTGTACTTAAGGCATTGGATATAAACAGGGTTCAAGGAACTGATGGAATTCCTTGATACCAATTGAAATACTTCAACAAACTGATGCTACCCTGGAGGTGCTCACCCATGTATGCTAAGAAATTTGGAAGGGAGCTAATTGAACAGCTGATTGGAAGAAATCCATATTTGTGCCCATTCCAAAGAAAGATGACCCAAGGGAGTGTGGGAACCATTAAACAATATTATTAATATCACATGCAAGTACACTTTTGCTGAAGGTAATGCTAAAATGGGTACATCGATAGGAACCGTCATAAATTCAAGACTGCATTCTGGCTGAACTTCTTCCAAGACAGATTTGTTTGTTCTTTCAATCCATAATACTTTATTCTTCACCAACACCATGATTCAACTGCCTCGATTATTCTATGTTTTTCCTTACTGATTGTCCAATTTTTTCACACTAATATGAGGCAATTGAAAATACCATGACTTGGGTCAGGAACACCTTAGTCCTCAAAGTGACATTTTTGTTCTTTAACACTTAAAAAAGTCTTCTGCAATACACTTACCTAATGTATTAAGTTGTTTGATTTCTTGTCTCATGCTTCCAAGAGCATTTTTGAATAGCCAAGCAAAATAAAGTCTTTGACAACTTCAATCTTTTCTCTATTTATTATAAGGTTATGAATTGGTCCAATTGTGAGGAGTTTTGCTTTCTTTACGTTGAGGTGCACTATGTACTGAGGTCTGTAGTCTTTAATCTTCATCAGTAAGGACATCAAGTCCTCTGATTTCAGAAAGCAAGGTCATATCGTCAGCATATTGTTAATAGTCTTCCTCCAATCCTGATGCCACATTCCTCTTCATATAATCTGGTTTCTGACATTATTTGCTCAGTATACAGATTGAATATGTATGGCAAAAGGATAAAACCCTGGTACATGCCTTTCCTGATTTTAAACTGTTCTGTATTCCCTTGTTCTGTTCTAGTATCTGTCTCTAGGTCAATGTATAGGTTCCCTATGAGCACATTTAAATGTTCTAGAATATATATTATTTGCAATGTTATCCATAGTTTGTTATGATCCACATAGTCAAATACCTTCACATAGTCAATAAAGTGAAAGTAAACATCTTTCTGGTGTTTTACTCTCTTTCTTTCAGCAACAATTCTTCTGATGTCAGCAGTGGTATCCTTCATTCCACTTAATTTTCTGCATCCAGCTTTAATTTCTGGCAGCTATCTGCCAATGTACAACTGCACTTATTTTTGGATTATCTTCCTCAAAATTTTAATTGCATGTAATATTAGTAATATTGTTGGATGATTTCTGCATTCTGTTGGGTCACCTCTTGCGGATGAGCACAAATATGGATCTCTTCCTATTGGTTGGTGAGGTAGCTGTCATCCTTATTTCTTGACATAGATAAATAAATCCTCCAATGCTACATGAATTTATGAAACATTTAAATTTGAACTCCATCAATTCCTGGAGTCTTCAGTGTTGCTTGGATATCTTTCTTCAATCATATGGCTCTTGATCATATGATACCTTTGAAATGATTGAATATTGACTGTTTCTGTGCATTACTTCCATCTTCTTTTGATGCTTCCAGAATCATTCAATATTTTGTCCATAGATTGTATCATCTGCATGTCACAAGTTATAAATGAGTCTTCCTTCAATTCTGATGCCATGCCATTTTTCATATCCAGCTTCTCAGAATATTTGTTTAGCATACAAACCGAGTAAGTATGGTGAAAGAATGCAGCCCTGAATGTACCCTATGGTTGTCTAAGTGATTATATATTCCTGAGTGTTTTTGTGTACATCCCTGCTCTCTCACCCAAAAAAAACAAAACTAAAAAACAGAGGGAATAGAAGCAAATTCTGTTGGATGATGATTCACGGAGGGAACTGTAATCATTGCAATGAAAAGATGAATGTAAAACCAATGTTCTCCCAT
>NW_006408547.1:6728526-6734323 GCF_000296735.1 Chrysochloris asiatica | reverse complement strand
TAT
The DNA here is from genome assembly GCF_000296735.1 of Chrysochloris asiatica. Classification (NCBI taxonomy): domain Eukaryota; kingdom Metazoa; phylum Chordata; class Mammalia; order Afrosoricida; family Chrysochloridae; genus Chrysochloris; species Chrysochloris asiatica. Next base: position 6,734,320 of record NW_006408547.1, on the reverse strand, counting down.
ATATGTGTATGTATATATATGTGTGTGTGTATATATGTGTGTGTATATATATATATATAAATATACATATATATATATAAAGTTTATATTGTGTATGTGTATGTATATATATGTGTGTGTATATATGTATATTGTATGTATATATGTATAGTGTATGTATATGTATATATATGTGTGTATGTATATATATGTGTATATATATGTGTATGTATATGTATATATATATATGTGTGTGTGTGTATATATGTACACATACAGCTCTGGCACACTCCTTTCCTGATTTTAAACCATTCAGTATCCCTTTATTCTGTTTAAATGACTGTCTCTTGGTCTATGAACAGGTTCCTCATGAGCACTATCAAGTGTTTTGGAATACTTATTCTTCACAATATTATCCATAGTTTGCCATAATCCACATAGTTGAAAAAACATTGCCTAGTCAATAAAGCACAAGTCATCATCTCTCTGCTTTCACCCAAGATCCTTCTGACATCAGCAATATTACCTCTAGTTCCACATTCTGCTTTGAATCTAACTGTTCTAAGTTTTTGGAAGTTCCTTGTTAGTGTACACTTATAGCTGTTTTTGAATCATCTTCAGCAACATTTTATTTGCTTGTGATATTAGTGATATAGTTTGATGGTTTCCAACATTTCATTTGGTCAACTCTCTCTGGAATGGACACAGATAAGGATCTCTTCCAATCACTTGGCCAAGTAGCTGTCTTCTAAATTTCTTGGTGTAGACAAGGAATTGATTCAGTTTATTGAAAGATTTCAATTTGTATTCTGTTAGTTCCTGGTGCCTTGTTTATTGCCAATGCCTCTAGTGCAACTTGGACTTCCTTCTTTAGTACCATCTGTTCCTGGACATATCCTATATCATGAAATGGTTGAACATTTATCATTTCTTTTTGATGCAATGCCTCTGTATATCTTGCTTTGAAATTTCATGCATGAGTCAATATTTTACCTATAGAATCCTTCAATATTGCAAGTCAAAGCTTGAATTTTTTCTTCAGTTCTTTCTGCTTGAGAATTGCTAAGGATGTTTTTTCTTTTGCATTCTAACTACAAGTGTTTGCATATTTCATTATAATACTGTATCTTTTTAAGCTGCCCTTTGAAATATTCTGTTTAGCTCTTTTACTTCCTTATTTCTTCCATTCGCTTTGGCATCTCTACACTGGAGAGCAAGTTTCAGAGTGTCTGCTGACATCCATTTTGATCTTTTTGTTTTCTTCTTAATGACCTTTTGCTGTCTTCCTTTATAATATTCTTGATGTTATCCCATAGCTCTTCTGGTGTTCTGTCATTCATATCTAATGCATCAGTTCTGGTCTTAAGATGTTCTCTAAATTTAGGTGGAATGTGTTCAAGTGTATATTTTGGTTCTTGTGGGCTTTAAATTGTTTCTTCATATTCAGTCTATATTTGTATAGGAGCATATGATGGTCTATTCCACATTTGGCCCCTGGCCTTGTTTAGGTTGATGATATAGATCTTTCCCACAAACTCTTCCCAATGTTGTAGTTGTTAAGTGCCATAGAGTCAGTTCTGACCCATAGCAACCCAGTGTAAGGTTTCCAAGGAGTGGCTGGCAAGCTTGAACCACTGACCTTGTGGTTCAAATTGACTTTACATCCATCACCTTAACCCACAGTCCCACACTAGGGCTCCTTTCTGTAGTCAGTTTGATTCCTGTGTATTCCATCTGGTGAGGTTCATGTGTATAAACACTTTTTATGTTGTTTTTAAAAGAATTTGCAATGAATTAGTCATTGCAAAATTCTATCTGTGATTTTCATGATCATTTTTATCCCCAAGGCCAAATTTCCAATTACTAATTCTTTCTCTTTGTTTTAAACCTTTGCATCCCAATCACTAGTAATGATCAATGCATCTTGATTGCACGTTTGATCAGTTTCAGATTGAAGCAACTGGTAGATTTCTTTAGTTTCATCATCACTGGCTTTAGTGATTGGTGCCTAAATTTTAACCATAGTGGTATTAACTGGACTTCCTTGTAATATATGTATATTATCCTATCATAGAGAACGTTGCATTGCAAGATAGAACTTGAAATCTTCTTTTTGATGATGTTTGCTTCTTCCTTCCTCTTAAACGTATCTTTCCCAGCATAGTAAACCATATCATTGTCTGATTCAAAATACCCAACTCCAGTCCATTTCAGCCTACTAACTAGGATAAGGCAATCTAGTAGTGTAGTGGTTACGAATCAGGTTGCTAACCTCAAGGTCAGCAGTTCAAAACTACCAGCCGTTCCATGGGAGAAAGATATAAGGCTTTCTGATCACATAAGGATTCACAGCCTCGGAAACCCTGTGCAGGGTCACTATGAATCGTACTCCATGGTACTTAACAACCACAATAATGCCTAGGATATTGATCTTTATGTGTTCCATTTCATTTTTGACTAAACTTCCAATATTCCTAGATTAGTGTTTTGTACATTTCATGTTCTGATTATTAATGGATGTTTGTAGCTGTGTCTCCTCATTTTTGAGTTTACCCCATCAGCAAATGAAGGCCCAAAAGTTTTTCTCCATTGGCATCATCAAGGCCAACTCTATTTTGACATCTCTTCCCAGTTGTATTTTGAGTGCCTTCCAACCTGAGAGGCTTATCTTCTGGCACTATATATGACAACATTCTGGTGCTAGTCATACTGTTTTCATCTTCTGACACTGTATATGATGATGTTCTGCTGCTATTCATAAGCTACTCCGAGAAAAAACATGAGAACAGGTCAACCTCTTCTTCCTCATCTGTCTTAGTCAAAGTTCCACTGAAACCTGTCCACCATTGGTGATCCTACTATAAGTACTTAAAATATTTATGCCAGAGCTTCCGTTATCAAAGTAACAAGCTAGCTACAACAGTAAGACAAACCGACAGACAATTGGTGATTAAAACTCGAACTTGTGTTTAAAATGAGCCAATCAGAAGCAGGAAAGGAGATCTCATTATAATCAAGAAGGATAAACCAAGGAGTGGAGCATCCCATTTAGACCACGGTCTTTGTGCATTGAACCTCCTCGACCAAGCGACAAAAACTGATAGCACAGGAGTGGCAGACAAGCAGTAACAGCAGAAACAGGAAGTAGAGCAGAAAACAGAGCAGTGGACTTCCCAGCACACAAAGCACATGAAGCCGAGTGACTTTGGGTAGGTAGCTTGATTATAGAGGAGCTAGGTTTCCTGACACTGGCTAGAGTCTAGTGCCTTCAGGTTTATGGTTTACTGATGTGTCCTGTGGGCATTTAACAGCAGCTCACCAGATCAACTGTGTATTCTCTGACCCTATATTGTAACCTGTTGACTTCTCTAATAAACTCCTTAACAGTGAGCGTTATCTGTGTTCTGTGTGGCCATCCAATAAATTATAGAAACTAGCTAAGAAGAAAAGACTGTGAGAAGGATAATGTACTGCCATTTCCCCCCCACATTTTTCTATCACAGAATTATACTTCAAGATAGATCTTGACATGTTCTTCTTTTTTTTAATTTAAGGTTTTTATTGTGGATTGAATGAAAGTTTACAGGGCATATCATCAGTTTTATGTTCAACAAATCATATACCTTGTTTCATTACAGTGATTATAATCCCCAACATGTACCATCAGTCAACCGTATTTCTCTCTATCCACTTTAGCTTTTTTAAAAAAAAAAACAAAAAACAAAAAAAAACAGGAAAAACCCACTCAGGCATATATAATAATTCACATCTCCAAAGGGCACATCTGCAAGTCTGCTTCTAGCCACCAGCTCTTAGTCACTTTCTTCTTAGTCCATGAATCTAGAATCCTCAGCCGTTCCCCCTTTCCATGCCCCCATCTCTGCCTCCATCTCTGGTGCTGCTGCTTCTCTGGATAAGGTCCCCCATTCTCTTGATGGTCCCCCATTCTCTGTTTCTGGACTGTAAGATTAACCACTCCCCTTTTTTTGTTACAAAACTTCTACCTTTACAATTGTGACAGTCGTGATTAGTCATGATAATAATTATTCACTATTGAATTTTACGAATCATATCCCCATCTCTTTTCACCAGACCCATCTAGACAAGATGACACCTATTCAGTGGGGACTCTTTCTTTCCCTCCCTCTCTTAAACTAAACTCCCTCTTGAAACCTTGTGAGCCAGTCACTTTGTGCCTTTATTGCCCCCTCATTTTAGGTAGCCAGTGTCTAAGTTGCCTATCCATATCTACCCTGTGTGCAGAGCAGATAGCATTAATACTTGATTTAAAGACTCTTTCCCTCTCTGTTGCCACAGAAATGTTCTTTTTGGTCATGAATGCCACTAACATTCCTCTTCATTGTGTTGTTCTTGCCATAATAAAATGTTCAAAATGACCAAAACCTGTCTATTTCAACTCGCTAATGCCTAAGATGCCTTACACTTCAAGATGGCAGATCAGGTAGATGTGTAGTAAGGAGCTCCTTCAGCAACAACACAGAATACTGGATCAAGCAGGCTAAGGAGATGGTGCTAGAACTCTGAACCACATATAAAGGAATATTTAGAAGGTTGGAAGGCTTACAGCTATGGGAATTTGTAGCAGAATCAAGAAATCCATTGTTTTCTAATTCAAGATGCTCAGCTGCTCCTGGAGCCACCATCTTGAGAGAGACAAAGCAGGGGGAAGGATCAGAACAGCAACGAATGCCTGACAGAACCATGGAGTCACAGGTGTGGATATTCTTTTCTTTTTTATTTGGTATCTGTTCATTGGTCTCTCGCTGTCTGTGCAACTCCTTTCTGGTGACTAGAGGGGTTGCCTGAGTGAATTGACACCTCTACGACCCCCTAGAAGGTTCTCCACATGTGCACAGATCTCCTCAAAATTTAAAGTGACAGTTTCCACTTAACACCAAATGACCACCACTCGTCTGTCAGTTTGTCATACTATGGTGGCTTGTGAGTTTGCTATGATTCTGAAAGCTATGCCACCGGTATTTTAAATACCAGCAGGATCACCCATGGTGGACAGATTTCAGGTGAGCTTACTAGAAAGAAAGAGTAACAAACTTCTTCTGAATATTTAGTCACTGAAAACCTTATGAATAGAAGAGAAACACTGTCGGATATAGTGCCGGAAAATGAGCCACTCAGGTTGAAAGGCACTCAAATGAGACTGGGGAAGATCTGTCTCCTCAAAGTAGAGCTAACCGTGATAATGCGAATGGAGTAAAGCCCATGGGAGAAAAGCCCACAGGATTTCATTTGCTAGTGGGGCACAACTCAAAATGAAGAGAAACAGCTGTATACAGCCATTGAAAATCGGAACATGGAATGTACAAAGTATGAGTCTGGGTAAATGGGAAGTTGTCAAAAATGAAATGTAACACATAAACATCGGTATCTTAGGCATCAGTGAGCTGAAATGGACTGGTATTAGTCATTTTGAATCTGATGACCACATGGTTTACTAAGGCAGGAATGACAAATTGAAGAGGAATGGTATTGCATTCACTGTCAAAAAGAACATATCCATATCAGCCATGAGGTACTATGCTGTCTGTGATAGGATAATATCCATGCACCTACAGGGAAGCCCAGTTAATACCACTATTATTCAAATTTATGTACCAACCACTAAAGCAAGTGAGGATGAAATAAAAGAATTCTACCAAATTCTTCAATCTGAAATTGATCAAGCATGCAATCAAGATGTATTGATCATTACTAGTGATTGGAATGCAAAGGTTGGGAGCAAAGAGGAAGGATCAGTAGTTGGAAAATATGGCCTTGGTGATAGAAATGATGCTGG
>NW_006408547.1:6727053-6727866 GCF_000296735.1 Chrysochloris asiatica | reverse complement strand
TGAAGAAAAAATTCAAGCCTCAGCTGTTATTATTGAAAGATTCTCTGGGCAAAGTATTGAATGATGCAGAAAGCTTCAAGAGAAGATGGAAGGAATACACAGAATCACTGTACCAAAAGGAAATAGTTACTGCTCAACCATTTCAAGAAGTAACATATGATCAAGAGCCAATGACACGGAAGAGGAAGTCCAAGATGCACTGAAGGAATTGGTAAAGAACAAAGCACGAGGAATTGATGGAATAAGAATTGAAATCTTTCAAGAAAGTGAGGCAGCACAGGAGGCACTCACTCATCTCTGCCAGGAAATTTGGAAGACAACTGTCTGGCCGACTGATTGGAAGACATCCATATTTGTACCCATATTTATTGTTGTTTTTGTTAGGTGCCATCGAGGACTGGCCATTAGCAACCTTATGAACAGCAGAATGAAACACTGCCCTATCCTGGTCCAACCTCACTACTGTTGCCATGCTTGAGTCCATCGATGCTGCCACTTGGCCAATCAGTCTCATTGGGGGTCTTCCTCTTTTTCTCTGACCCTCCACTTACAAACATGATATCCTTCTCCAGCGACTGGTCCCTCCTAACAATATGTCTGAATTATGAGAGATGAAGTTTGGCCATCTTGGCCTCCAGGGAGAACTCTGGCTGCATTTCTTCCAAAAAGGATTTATTGGTTCTTTTGGAAGACCATGGCACTTTCAATATTCTCTTCTAACACCATAACTCAAATGCATCAATTCTTCTATGGTCTTCCTTATTCACTGTCCAGCTTTCACATGCATATGAGATTATTGAAAATACCATGGCT
>NW_006408547.1:6725089-6725738 GCF_000296735.1 Chrysochloris asiatica | reverse complement strand
AGCATTGATGGACTCAAGCGTAGTGAGTTTGGCCCAGGATCGGGCAATGTTTCTATCTGCTTTTCAGAAGGTCATTATGGGTCAGTCCCGACTCGATGGCACCTAACAACAAAAACAACAATTCCTAAGATATTGATCTATAGGCATTTCATTTCATTTTAACAAATTTTTAATTTTCCTAGATTCATACTTCATACATTCCATGTTCTAATTATTAATGGATATTTGTAGCTATATCTCCTCTTTTTGAATTGTGCCCCTTCAGTAAATGAAAATTCCAAAAGTTTTACTCCATTTGTGTCATCATGGTCAAGTCAACTTGAAGAGGCAGATCTTTCCTTGTCACTTCTTGAGCGCCTGAGGAGCCCAACTTTAGGCACTATATTTTACAGGATTCTTGTGCCATTCATAGCGCTTTCATCTTCCAGCATTCTGCTGCATAAGACCTGTTTTAAAGTGTTGAAGAGCAAAGAAGACAGTTTGAGGACTAAGGTGCACCTCACCCAAGCTATGGTATTTTCAGTAGCCTCATATGAATATGAAAGTTGGACAGTGTATAAGGAAGATCATAGAAGAAATGATACATTTCATGGTGTTGAAGGAGAATATTGAAAGTACTATGGATTGCCAAAAGAACTAGTAGATCTGT
>NW_006408547.1:6711938-6724744 GCF_000296735.1 Chrysochloris asiatica | reverse complement strand
GTAAATCTTTACGGGAGTAGAAAGCCTCATCTTTCTCCCGCGGAGCAGCTGGTAGTTTTGAACCGCTGACCTTAAGGTTCACAGCCCGATTCGTAACCACTACGCTACCAGAGCTACATAGGGTTGCTATAAATCGATACTGACTCGATGGAACCCAAGAACAGTAGCAGCATATGGTGTTGCTTTAAAAATGGCCATTCAAAGTTCACTCATTGACTGAAGCCAGACCCAAGTGTTGATTGTTTTATTTTTCCCTGTTCTATGCCTCATAGTTTCATTATTTCAATAAAGAAAAGTAATATATGCTACATAAAGAAGTGTTAATATATCTCCTCAGTTATATCCTACTGATATGCATTCACTCTTGTTGTATTTTGCCATTGTCTTTTATGTGCTATAACTAGTTCCTACTCTATAGAATAAACAGATTTATACTTTAAAAACTTAAAGATAGAATTTCATGTAACAATCACTTTAGCTGTGTTGAGAATGACAAGCCATGTTCTATAATATAACAGTGATACTGTTGTAGTTCAAACTCAGTGACTACCTCTGGCACATACATGACCTTTAATGTGTTTTTTGCCCTTTACGATGCCCTGAATTAAATTGCTGCACTCTTCCATAATGCTGATTCTGCTCTATGATCCCTCTCAGTTCCAGTTTACCTTGCAAAAGGGATGAAAACACACTAGACTCGGCAAACACAGCATCATTTCTCATTGACTCAGTAAGAATTAATATTTGTCTTGCTGTTTCCAGTGAAAACTCAGGTGTAGGTAAAAAAATTAAATGATTACCAACTGCTACTTCATCTTCTTTTTTCATGTTTGAACTTCAGAATAAGACCAGGAGACAGACTCCATTTTCAATTAGAAGGAATCATTTTTCAAAAAGAATGAATTGTATAACCATGGAGAGGTAGCTTACCTATAAATAGAGATGAGAAATAAACCTGCTATCTCAGTGTCTCAAAAATGTTCAAATTGAACATCAAGGATATTACAAATATGTATTTAGGAATAATATATTTCATTTTTGTCAACTGAAGTACATCCACTGTTGAATGTATATATCTTTTCCTCTTAAGAGATGTTAACACATTTTTTTTTTTCCATCAAGGATTAATTCAGGTGGCCTGTAATTAAACTTTTAAGTCATAGATGTGTAAAAATTAATATGATAAATTAAATACTAATCTGTTAACTATATATTTTTAAAGCTTTTCACTGTATTCAAAAACATGAAAAGGCTTTCTAAGTATCATTGAAATATGCAAAAAGTGGCAACTACCCATTCCTGCCACAGCACTCTCTACTTTTTAGCTGGGTTCGATAATTCAATGGCCACTCAGAACTCAGACACCATCCTCACAATTATGGCATTTATTAAGGAAATTAACAGGTTACTCTTCAGGGTCAAAACATTCAGAGCAAAATTTTTCCAGTCAAGATAGCTTCTTTCCAACCGTTCCTGTAGGTAGACTTCTCTCTCTGCGTTGAACACTCTGCCTCTGCCCTAATCTGACAGTTTCACAAAGCTCTTTTACGGATGCTGATAAATGCCCAAAGGCACTTCACTTTCTGTAAATTTCAGTCCAAGTCACTTGGCCCCATAGGTCAGAAAACCTAATCTGCCAATTAAGTGTCTGGAGACACTAGTTCTCCCAGTTAAGTGTCTGAAGACACTCAGCTTTACTTGCTCCACGGGTTGGGAAGCCCACTGCTCAGTTTTGTGCTCTGACTTAGTTCTATTACTGCCCCTCCCTTTATGTCATTGTCTCCTAGTTTGAGAAGGTTCAATATGCAGGGACCTCAGGGTCCAAAGGGCTCACTGTCCTCACTGCACTTCTTCCTTGATATAGTAAGAATCCTCCTCCTGCTTCGGAGATGGCATATTATATATTGAAGCTAGAGTTTCAAGATTTTACAATTACAGTCAATCTTAACAATCACAAGTGAATCAGTGTATTCCCCCACTTTCTCTTACTCAGACCCATTAGTAAAATTATTTGGTAGGAGTAACAGTGTGCTTTTGGAAACTCATTTTAATGGTATTAAAAGGATATATATTTATGTAAATATTATGTTGTTGTTTTGAAGTACTATGGAGTCGGTTCCCACTCATAGTGACCCTGTACAGGGTTTCCAAGACTATAAATCTTTACGGGAGCAGAACGCCTCTTCTTTCTCCCACAGAACCACTGGTAGTTTCCAACTGACCTTGAGGTTGGCAGCCCAATTCGTAACCACTATGCTACCAGAGCTCCTTATACAAAACAATAAATCTATTTTAAGAAAAATTCCTGAAGGATTTAATATAAAAGCTAACAGGTATACTTTCAGAATATTTCATTGATGCCTTCTTTTTTTTGTGTTTTTAAGTAACATTTTATTGTACATTTAGTGACAGTTTACATAGAAAATTAGGTTAGAACCCACCACCATCAAGAAAGTTCCAACTCAGCAATCGTCTAGGGCAGAGTAGGAGTGCGCCTTAGGAGTTCAGACACTGGACATCTTTATGGGAGCAGACAGCCGCATCTAGTTCCGGAAGATCAGCAGATGGGTTTGAACTTTGTGGTTAGAAGTCCAATGCCTAACCCACCAGGGTTTCTTGAACACTAGGCTAACACTTAACAATTTCTACATAAATTGTTCCGTGCCATACGTTACATTTTTCACAATATATCAACATTCTCATTAATTTCATTCTGGATGTTTCATTTTTCAGTCGTTTCATTTTACTTCCTCTTCCCTTTCCCTTTCATGTTTGCTTTAGAGTGATCATTGACAATTTGATCATATACAAATGAGTTTTAAAAGATGCAAAGTACTCACAGATAATGTTAGTTATTTAAAAAGTAACCTTAGGGAGTAGTTTCAATTCAGGTTTATGGAGTATCTCAGGGTGATAGCCCTGGGGAGTCTTGTAGTCTCAAGTTGTCAGATAAGTCTGGAATTCTTAAGCTATTAGAGTTTTCGTCCACATTTTCTCCTCTTCTGTGGGGATCCATCTATTATGGCCCTGGTCAGAATGATGGCTAATGGTAGGTGGACATATTCTCGTTTTTCTAGCTCCAGGATTAATAAGGTCATTGCTGTTGTTAAGTGTTGTCAAGTCAACTCTGACTTATAGCAACTCTATATAGGGTTTCCAAGGAGAAATGAATGTGTTTGAACTGCCAACACTGTGGCTCGCAGTCCAGTGCTTATCCTACAGTGCCAAACAGGAATCCAGTAAGGCTGTGGTTGTTAAGTTGTTCAGTGTCATCAAATCAATTCTGACTCATAACAACCCTGTACAGGGTTTTGAAGGCACAACTGGTGATTTTGAACCACCAGTTGTGTGGTTAGCTTCCAATGCTTATCCTACAGTGCCACACCAGGACAACTAAGGTTGTTTTGTTGTTCATGTAAATTTTTAGCGCTATAGACTAGTTTCTTCTCTGAATCTTTGATTTCCTTCATGCTTCTTTGCTCTGGACAAAAATAAATTATAAGCTGTATTTTAGATGGCTGCTTACAAGGTTTTAAGAGCCCATATACTGCTTATCCAATCTAGTATTTAAAATATAAAACTTTGTAAGGAATACCATTCTAATCGACCAAGTTGTCCCACAAGACTATGGTCCTATGTTTACTAACCCAAAATTGAATCCTTCAAGGTGTTTGGTTATGTCTAAGAAGTATTTGTGTGTTCACTATGTGCCTTATTATATATGTAAACACATACATATCTATACACATGTATACATATAACCATATATGTAACTGTATGTGTGTTTTTGCTTCATTGTAAAGTTATATATGTCTTGTTGTTGTTAAGTGTTAATGAGTCAGTTCCAACCCATAGCAACCCTATATTGGGTTTCCGAGGAACAACTGGTGAGCTTGAACTGCCGACCTTGTGATTCAAAGTGACTTTGCAGTCCAGAGCATTAATCCACAGTGTCACACTGCCAAAAACATCATTTTTTCTTGCGTGCTTCTTAGTGACATCATTTACTTGGTTAAACTGTGCACATTACACCCACATTGGTTGTTGCCTTTCCCTTCACCATGAATATAAATAGCTTATTTCTAAAAAGTGTGACCCTCTCTCACCTTCCACCCAACTCTGGCAACTACCAATGAATGCTGGTTTCTGAACGTATATCTATTTTAATTTTATCATAATAGTGACATCTTTCAGTATTTGTCATTTTGTAACTGACATTTCAATTAACACACTGTCCTCCAGATTCATTCACATAATAAGGTGTCTAAAGGAATCGTCGTTATTTGTATGAGTACTTCATTGATCTATGTACTACATTGTGTTCATTCCTTGTAGGCACTTAGGTTGTTTCTATCTTTTTGCTGCTGTGGATAGTGCTGCAATGCACATGTCATTGTTGCTGTTTGGTGCTGTTGAGTCCGTTCCAACACAGAGCAGCCCATTATACAACAGAACAAAGCAATGGTGAGTCCTGTGCCATATTCACAGTTGCTACGTGTTAACCCATTGCTGCATCCACAGTGCCAATCCACAGTGCCCAGTGCCAATCATTGACCCTCCACATTGCTATGCATAATGGTCTTCTTCAGGGACTGGTCATTTCTGACAATATGTCCAAAATATGAGAAAGTCTTGCCATTTTAGCTTTGAAGGAGTTATCTGACTGTTTTTCCAAAACAGAATTGCTTATTCTTTTGGCAACCCCTGGTATTTATAATATTCTTCTCCAACACAATAGCAAAAAGACATCAATTCTCCTAGGGTCTTCCTTATTCATTGTCCAACTTGCACATGCATATGAGGCTACTGAAAACACCATGGCTTGGATCAGGCACACCTTAGTCCTTATATTGATATATTTGATCTTGAACACTTTTAAGAGGTCTTGTGCAGTAGATTTGCCTAATGCAATGCCTCATTTAATTTCTTGAGTTTTAGTTTCATGAGTGTTGATTGTGAATCCAGTCAAAATGAATTCTTTGACAGCTTCAATCTTTTCTCCATTTAGCATGATGTTATTTATTGGTTTAGTTGTGAAGATTCTTAATTTCTTTACATTGATGTTCAACCCATATTGAAGGTTGTGATCTTTGACTTTTATCCATAAGTATTGTAACTCCTCTTCACTTTCAGCAAGCAAATTTGTATCATCTGCATATCACAGGTTGTTAATGAGCCTGCCCCCAGTCCTGATGCCACATTCTTCTTCATATAATCAAGTTTCTTACATTAGTTGCTCAACATAAACACTGAATAAGTATGGTGAAAAAATATAACTCAGGCACACACCTGTCTTGATTTAAACCATCATGGCTGGTAAAGGAGAGGCTCAGCAAAAAAAAAAAGAAAAAAAGAAAATGGAAGACCTTCACTGAGACAGATTGACACAGTGGCTACAACATTGGGCTCAACTCTAGCAACAATTGTGAGGAGGGTACAGGACTCACAAGTGTTTCATTCTGTTGTACACAGGGTGACTATGACTTTGATCCAATTTTATGGCAACTAACAAGATTTGTCATTTCTAAATAATTTTTTTCTCAGTCTGTCTTTTAATTCTGGATAGTCTTTTGATTAGCATTAATATTCCTTTAAAACTTTTTGTTGTGAATTGGGTGAAGGTACAAACAAGATGTCATCAGTTTTCCATTCAGCATTTCATGCCCATTTTATTTCTTCTCCTTGATTGCAATCTCCTGTATATAAAATCACTTACTTCACTTCCTTTCGATGTTTCTGTGTCCATTCCTCCTTCTTTACTAACCTTTCTGAACATTGTCCTTGGATTACGTGAAGGCTAAACAGGTTTGGCTCAGAGAGTAGGAGTACATCTACAAATATATAAAGGTTTAACAGAATGTTTGTGCATGAGTAGTTACCTTTGACACAAACTTATCCATGATAGTGATGGAACAGGTTGTTGTTAAGTACTGCTGAGTCAGTTTCAACTCATAATGATCCTGTATAGCGTTACTTAGGAGCATCTGGTGGGTTTGAACCACCAACTTTGTGTTTACCAGCCCAGTGCTTGTCCAACAGTGCCACGCCAGGTCTCCTGCAAACAAATCCATGAAAGTCGTGGAGCATACAGGAGGCAAAATTATGCAAACTTTATGGCATCACCAAACACCTTGAGTGAATGAATCACTGGGCATGCAGGCTCAGGACAATAGTGTTGGGTGACACCACGGTCAGTTGGTATAACATAGTCTACAAACTTATTGACCAAAAAAAAAAAAAAAAAGAAGATGGAAGGAATACAGAGTCACTGTACTGGAAAGAGATGGCTGATGTTCAACCATGTGAACAAGAGCCAAAGAAACTGAAGGAAGAGACAATGTCATTAATATCCCATGCAAACAAAATTTTGCTCAATTAACATAATGGTTGATACCATACATTGACAGAGAACTTCTAGAGGTTTGAGCTGGATTCAGAAGAGGATATGGAGAGAGGAATCTAATTGCTGACATCAGACGGATCTTGGCTGAAAGCAGAGACTACCAGAAAGATGTTTATCTTTGCTTTATTGACCACACAAAGGCTTCCAATTGTGTGGATCATGACAAGCTATGGAAAGCTTTGTGGAGAATCAGTATTCTGGACCACTTAATTGTGCTCATGAGGAATCTGTACATAGACTAAGAGGCAGTTGCTCAAACAGAACAAGGGAACACCAGATGGTTTAAAATTAGGAAAGGTGTGTGCCTGGGTTATATTCTTTCACCATACTTATTCAATCTGTATGCTGAGCAAATAGTCCATTAAGCTGGACTGATTATATGAAGAAAAATGTGACATCAGTGTTGAAAGAAGACTCATTAACAATCTGTGATATGCAGATGATACTACTTTGCTTGCTAAAAGCAAAAAGAACTTAAAATACTTACTGATGAAGATCAAAGACCACAGCCTTCGGTATGGATTGCATCTCAATGTAAGAAAATAAAAATCCTCACCGGACTAATAAATAACATGCATATAAGTCAATAAAAGATCGAAATTATCAAAGACCTCATTTTGCTCAGATCATTAACACTCATGGCATTAGCAGTCAAGAAATCAAACAATGTATTGCATTAAGTAAATATGTTGCACAAGAACTCTTTAAAGTGTTGAAGAACAAAAATGTTATTTTGAAGCCTAAGGTGACCCAAGCCATGGTATTTTCAATCATCTCATATGCATGTGAAAGTTGGACAGTAAATAAGGAAGACAGGATAAGAATGGTTGCCTTTGAGCTATTGTGTTGGATAAGAATATTGAAAGTACCATGGACTGCCAAAAGAACAAACCAATATGTGTTGAAAGAAGTGCAGCCAGAATGCTCCCTGGAAGCCAGGATGGCCAGACTTCATACATATTGTCTGGAGCAACCAGTCCCTAGAGAAGGCTATCATGTTTGGTAAAATGGAGGGTCAGAGAACAAAAGGAAGACTCCCAATGAGATGGATTGGCACAGTGGCAGCAATGATGGACTCAAAAGTAGCAACAATTGTGACGTTGGTGCAAGATGGGGCACTGTTTCATTTTGTTGTTCAGAGGTTTGCTGTGCGTTATTACTGACTCAATGACAGCTAACAACAACAACTTTAACTCTAAATTTTGAGAACTCGAATCATCATAGTACTATTCACAAGGTTACAAACTGGACCACCATCATTCTCTGTTGTGTTACTCCATGTACCCACTAGGAACTTCTCTGAGGATTAGTACAAAGGACTTTACACTGGAGACTCCTCTTGATACTGTTGATGATTCTGTTAACTATTTTAGACTTTTCTAGGTTCTTGTAGCGTAGTGGTTTTGAATCGGACTGCGAAACTACCAGATGTTCCATGGGAGAAAGACGAGGCTATCTGCTCCCATAAATATTTACAGCCTCGGGAACCCTGTACAGGGTCACTATGAGTCAGAACTGACTCTATGGCACATAACAACAACATCAGGCTTAATGGAATATGTAGTGTGGGCTAGATATTATTCCTTAACATGTTATTGGTTTTCTTATTGGCTACAACAGTGCAATAACTCGAAACCCTTACATTCATGTTAAATCTTACCTAAATCTCTTCAAAACCCAGATCGTGTTATAGAAAGTGACATAGGATATACTGAAGTCAAATATTAGCTCATGGTTAAAAATGACATAAAAGATAGGTTGTTTTCTAATGGAGTGAACTAGGGAGAGAAAGATAATAGTGAAACAGATACATTCAAGAGAAGATAGACTGCATTTGATAAGTCATGCTGCTTCTTTCCAGATAAAGCATATAGTATGGTCAAGAGTAACTCTCAAATTAGAGTGAAGCATCCAGCTGATAACAGAGGGCATATGCACAAGAACACCCACACTTGCAGATAATACCCACTTGACCTGGCTTCAATGACTGGATGATCAGAGCTCAACCAGAAGAAAGAAGAGGAAAAAAAAGAGTAATGTGATACAATTTGATGAACTTGACCTACACCTATGGATGCAATAGCTTAAAAGAGGGAACATATCTTTTCAGCAAGGATCATTCCCACCCCCTCCATACACAGAGTAGACAGGGATGGGCAACTTGGACATTGGGTACCCAAAATGGGGGGCTACAAAGGCAAGAAGTGACTGGCTTACAAGCTTTCAAGAGGAAACATAGAGCCAGGGGGCCTGGAAGAAAGTAGAATCTCCAGTGAGTAGTATCCAGTCTGTCTAGGCGGAGCTGATGAAATGAAATGCAGATGGGTCTCTTGTGATACAATAGTGAATAATTGTTATCAGGACTGATTGTGAGGGTTGGAAATGTAAAGGTAGATGTTTTTTTAGCAAGGAGGGGAGTGATTAACTTTGTAGTCAAGTTCCCTGGGACCATCAAGGGAGAAGAGTGGAAAGCAGGACCCTACCTAGAGAAGCAGTGATGCCTGAGATG
The DNA here is from genome assembly GCF_000296735.1 of Chrysochloris asiatica. Classification (NCBI taxonomy): domain Eukaryota; kingdom Metazoa; phylum Chordata; class Mammalia; order Afrosoricida; family Chrysochloridae; genus Chrysochloris; species Chrysochloris asiatica. The sequence goes on along the minus strand of NW_006408547.1, from coordinate 6,715,832 downwards.
GAGGCAGAGATGACAATGTGGAGAGATGGAGCAGCTTGGGACTTTAGAACCAGAGAGGGAGAGGGGCTGTGTGCTGACAACTGGAGAGCAGGCTTGTAGGGTATACCCTTTGGTTGGTTGATGATACATGGAGGGGATTGTAACCATGGTAATAAAATGATATACGATAGGATGAATGATAAGCTAATGTTCTCCCATGTAAACTATCACATAATTCACAATAAAACTTAAAAAAAAAAAAAAGAGTAACTCTCAAATTAAATAGGATTAAAGAGGATGAACAGGTCATACAACAGCGAAAGTAACAACACCAATGTGGGTCCTCCTCGTAGTCCTCCTGACTGTCACTGGTACCTCATGGGTGACCTTGGGGGGATCATTTAGCATCTTCCTGTCTATGCTTACTAATGTACAACAGGATATTGATGAATATGTTTCTGTTCCTTCCTGAGATATTGTAAATTAACTGCAATTTACACAGAGATCATAAAATACCTGCAAAATTGCCACCTAGAATGAAATTTAGCTTTCACATGTTATTTCTTCTGAAATAGAAGCTTAGGACAATGGATGCTCAAATTAGCTATTGTTGTTAAGTGCTACTGAGTCGGTTCTGACTCATGGTGACCCTTTAGAGGGTTTCTGAGGAGGAGCTGGTGAGTTTGAACCATCAACTTTGTGGTAAAAACAATTTGAAAATACTGAAGAAATTAAAACTAGAAACAAAATCTACAGCTGATAGTTCCCCACTCTGGTCACTGCATGGAAATTTGCTGACTTATTTTTGTCTTTCAGCTACTCTAAAGGTTTGTATCTTCTGTTTATTAAGAGCTAGAAAGTTTCTCCAACAATGGAAACCCTGGAAGATGCTCAGTACAGTGGGCCCCGGTGAATGGTTGAGAACAGTGGTGGGCATTTCAAAATTTCACTACATTATTTCTCCCTCCTTTTCTTTTGTTTTCTTCCTTTAATTCTTGAGGATATTTATTTCCTTTTCCATCTTTTAACCACATTGATACACGTCAATATTTCCATCTAAATGTTTACTGCAAGTTACCAAAATTGGTCACTCTCAATTCTTTGTAACTTCAAAATGGTTAAGATCTAAAATGAAACAACATGAAAGGAAGAATAAACCCTGTTGTTGTTTAGTGCCATTGAGTTGGTTCCAACCCACAGCAACCCAGTATAGATATTATGAGGAGTGGCTACTGAGCTTGAACCGCCCAAACTGACTTTGCAGTCCACAGTGCCACACCAGGACTCCAAACCCTATTACAGCTTAAGACATGATAACTTTTAGGATGCATTTCACTAGAGAAATAAAACTTGGAAAACATTTTCTAAATAAATCTAAACTGTAATGGTGTTTAAAAAAAATTCATGTTTAGATAGAAATGATATGATTTCTAATTCACTTGGTTTAAATTAGTTATTGCCTTTTAAATATATCATGGGAAGTGTGTTTTTATGTTGCAAATTCTGTACTGAAATAATTACTACATTTTTATTTGGGAGCATATTGATCCATATGATAAACAATGAACTGTGAACCACAAGATCGGCAGTTCGAGCCCACTAAGGTGCTCCATGGGAGAAAGATGAGGTTTTCTGCACCTGCAAAGATTACAGCCTCAGAAACCCTATACAGGGTCACTATGAGTTAGAACCAACTTCACAGCATCGAAGAACAATACCATATTTTTATTTAACAACTTATTTTTTTTCTGAGTGTTGTTGTTATAAAAATTGTTGAGTTGGTTTCAACCTATAGTGACCCTGTATAGGGTTTCCGAGGTTACAAATCTTCACAGGAGCAGAAAGCCTCATCTTCCCTCCCTTTTTTTCTGTATACCTATTTTCAATTTTGTAAAACAAAAGTGTTAAAGAGAAATAATAAATATGGAACAAGGGTCTGGCCCTATTTTTATTTTACACTGTCACCATATTATTGTTTAGGAGTCCTGGTGTGGTGGTGTGGGGGTAGTGTACCAGACTACAAAGCTATTTGAACTGCAAAGTTGGCAGTTCAAGCTCACCAGCTGCTCCTCTGAAACCCTATGGGTTGGAACGGACTCTACGGCATTTCACAACAACAGCATTTATTATTTAGCCAGTCCAAGAGTTCTCCTGAGATTTAGTTATTAACTTTTGGAATTATGATGTTGTCCTATAACTGATGGAGATTATTTGAAGAAATGGAATAGGGACTCTGAGTTGAAGATCTTGCTTAGACATGGAGGTATTTGATATCAGTTCAAAATGGAGGTATTTGATATCAGTTCAAAATGAAGTCTGGAGATACAAATTTGGAAGCTACTCCCAAATCAGTTGCTTTAAAAGTGTGACGTCACCAAAATGTAAGTGTAAATAAGGAAGGGGACCCCAGTGGATGATCTGCTTTAATTTACTTTTCCCAGTAAAATTTATGACATGCTCCTCTAGTACTTTTCTCAAATTCAGCTAGTCCTCACACACCCAGGTATTGACATTTTACATTTATGACAGTAATAAAAAATCTACTATCTGACCATTTTGAGCATTTTCAACATACAACTGGAAATGATGAATGCTATGGTGCAAATTAGGATTAATACCGACCAGGATGGTTAACACTGTGTCCCAATTTATCTAGGCTAGAGTTGTAATGGTTTGGCAGTTATGGAACGATGGGATTTGACAATTATGCAAAGACCTAGTCATCCTCCACTTAGTGATCTGATGTGGTCTTCTTCCATTTTCACATAACAAGCTAATCTTTGGCACCTAACCATGTCAAAAACTGAGGAGAAGATGTTAGCAAAACTTTGCGGTAAACAAGTAAGACTAAAATATACTCCAGTTTTGTTTCTGTGCTGCGCATTCACTGTTTCTTTGACGAAGTAATACTCTCCATTTGAGAAGCAATCCTATAAGCATGATATTTTACTATCACAAATACTTTTCTAGGCCTCATTCCTAGGGGAAATTTATCTTAGTTATGTGAAATCTCAGTATCCCTATGGTGTTCCTGATAGATTGGATGATATATGGACTCAAAACCAAACCAAACCGACTGATGTTTAGTCAATACCAACTCATAGTGACCCTATATACAGTTTCCCAGACTTTACATCTTTATGGGAGCAAACAACCTGATCTTTCACTTACAGAGCCAGTGGTGGATTTGAACCACCAACATTGTGATTAGTAGTCCAGTGTTTATCCAAAGCACCAGTGGCTAATTACTGCCTTTGATGAACTGTGTAAAAGACAAATGGAGGTTAAACACTTGTTCAGAAATTGTCATGTCCCTTGAACAGTTTTAATATGTTTATACACAGACATTCAAGTGCTGTTGTTGTTTAGTGCCGTTGAAGTGATTTGGACCCATAGCAACCCTATATAGGGTTTCAGAGGAGCAGCTGGTGAGCTTGAACCACTGATCTTGCCGTTCAAATGGCTTTACAGTCTGGCACATTAACCCACAGAGCAACACCAGGAAATTCAAGTAGTTACCTATAATAATTTGTTCAATAGATTTTATAATTTCTGTCTATAAATATCACCTTGCATAAATAATGTTGCAGTGAGTATCATTGAGGTGTGGCAATGGAGAGCAAACACTGGACTGCTGACCACAAAGTGAACTGTTCAAACCCACCAGCTGCTCCTTGGAAACACTGTACAGGGTCACTATGGGTCAGAACCTACTCAACAGCACTTAACAACAATAATAATAGCAGAAGCAGATTATTATGTATGAACATATTATATTTTTTGATACCTATATGTGTGGCGCTGTGGGTTAATGTGCCAGACTGCAAAGCCCTTTGGACTGCAAGGTCGGCAGTTCAAGTTCACCAGCTGCTCCTTGGAAACCCTATACAGGGTTGCTATGGGTTGGAACCGACT
>NW_006408547.1:6698071-6711529 GCF_000296735.1 Chrysochloris asiatica | reverse complement strand
ATATTACTGCTTTGTGAGTAGTAGGTTTTATCACTGTAGGATAAACTAAAAACAAGGTCAGCAGTTCAAACACACCAGCCACTCCTCAGAAACCCACAGGGTCACTGTGGTTGGGAATAGGGTAGCTATAAATTGGAACCGCCTTGATATCACTTAGCAACAGCAACATGTATTGCTAAATAAATTCAATATATCTTTTCTCACCAGATACAACTAAAATTCTTAATGACTGCTAAAAACTTTTAGCTTTTTAAGTTACCAGAGTCTACATATTTCACAACAGTTTATATCTGTACTATGGTGTAATAACAAATTATGTTTCAACTCATAAGTAATCATAAAAAAGAATAAGCTAGTTTTAAATGTGTTGTCATGAAGTGCTGTGAAGTCGATTCCAACTCCTAGCTACCCTGTTTTGGGTTTCTGAGACTGTAAATCTTTGCAGGCCTGCAGAGCACCTGGTGTCTCCAACCACCCACTTTGTGGTTCACAGTCCAGTGCTTATCTTACAGAGTCATGTCATTCAGTTTTAAATTTAGACTAAAATAATGTTTAGACTTTCGAGTTTAAATTACATACACATTTTTTTATTTGATTGATCAGTTATTTAATAATGATATATTAAATGCCATGTGATGAAATTTACAGTTACAGCTTTACTCCACAAGTGAACTCAGATGTATATATTAAAATTATGCTGCATTAGTTTTTAGTAGACATGAAGACATGCAGGAGTCCTGGTGTGGCACTGTAGTGTAAGTATTAGACTTTTGCTAATTACAAGATGAGAGGTCCAAACCCACCAGTAGATCCTTGGAAACTGTATAGAGGGTAGCTATGAGTCGGAACTGACTTAAAGGTATTTAATAACAACAACAACAACAACAAAACACATATGGAAAAGAAGATTTGATAAATTTAATTAAAATCTTAATTGAATCGTGACTGTTAAGTATGGAAATAACCTGAGATTCTATATGTTTGATTTTCTAATCAGGGACTGTAGTTATTAAGTGCTGAGGCTCCAATGCTTATCTACCCTGTATAGGGTTTCCAAGCTTTTAAATCTCTGTCATCTTTTTCCTGTAGAGTGGCTGGTGAGCTTGAATCTTAGACTATCTGATTCACCATCCAGTGCTTATCCTATGGAGCTACTGGGCTTCCCCTAGTCAAAGATTTGTTGTTGTTAAATTTCAGTTTGACTCTTAGCGACCCTGTGCAGAGTTTCTAAGAAGTGGCTGGTGGGTTTGAACTGATAACTTGTGGGTCACACTGTTAATCTTTCAGATTTAAAAAATATTTCCATAATTTTGCAACCTATTTGAACTTCTTTGCAAACAGATGGGAGTCTGTGATTTCTTATTTTAGAAATTTGCTCTAATAAGGACTGAGAGTAAGAGCAGATCTGAAAACAGCAGTGAAACCATCTTCCAAAAAATGGGTGAAAAATACCACAGTCCTAAGAAAGACTAGCACAGTTCTCAACAACTTTATTCTTTTCTGAAGGATGTCTTAGAAGCAAACCCCAAAAATCAAACCCACTGTCTTTGAGTCCATTGCCACTCATGGTAACCGTATAGAGGGCTTCTAAAACAGTAAATTGTTACAGAAGCAGAAAACCTCATCTTTCTCTACTGAGCAACAGGTGGGTTCTAACCATGATCATCTTATATTCTTGTTGACTCAGGACTTGTGGTTTGTGGAGTCCTGGCATGGCGTTGTCAGGTAAGCACTGGATAGTAACTCTAATGTAAGTGGTTCAAACCCACCAGATGCTCCTTGGCAACTCTATGCAGGTTCAACAGGAGTTGGAGCTGACTTGGGAGTACTTAACAAGAGCATCCTGATTTACATGTATATGGTCCATCATAATTACTATAAGGAAACCTTTTCCACTTACAAATGTCCCTGTTTGAGAATAAATTATATAGCCACCCTGCTTATAACCAAATACAACAACAACAGGCTTATGGTCAAGTATGAACTATGTTAGGTTGAAGTAAGAGATAAAAACTGCTTCATGAAGTCAGTACTAGAAGGGAACCAAGTATGCAAATCATCAAATTTGCTTTTTATAAAGTCACCCGAAAACATGGATTCCTAGGCAACAGTCATGTCTTTCTCTGTCATTTAGCCTTCTGCCTGCAGTGCATTTAAAGGTAATTATAGTACAATTATTCACCTGCATCAAATTTGAGGCTTCCTTCCAATGTTTTCCACAAGACTTTGCAAAGACTATTCAGTTTCATGATGGATGTGATAATAATGAGCAATTCCCGAGTGCTGTTCAAAATAAACAACTATACAAACAAACATTTTAAAAATACAGCTAGTGTTTCCTAACTACCCACACATAATAACGTCTTGTAAAAAACGTCTTGAAACAAATGTCTCGGATCAAACAATGCTCTTTGATTTAAGAAGGATGATCTGAAAAAAGTTTCAAATGCTATTAAAAGCAAGTGTCAATTCTGTTTAGATTCTGTAACCACATTGTCCATGAAATGATGAAAACTCACTGAAACAAAACAATTTCAATAAAAAAATTATGGTAGAACTTTGCAATCATTATATCATTTTATATATGCAGTTCTCCTAAAGTACATATTTAATACATACCTAAAATACAAAGAACAAAAATACTGTAGCTTAAAAATAACCTGGAAGAAAAAAACAAAAATCCCAAAAGTTTAAAAATGTTATTTAGCTAAGTTTCTGCCTTAATTATTTCCCCTGTTCTCTTATAAGATAATTTCCCATGTTTGGTTTTGGTACACACATTCTTATGTGCATTCATTCCTCCTATAAAATACAATTGGTTACATTTATACTTGAAACACAAAACGTTATCTAAATTATCAAAATAGAGATGCGTTTATAATTACTAAAATGTTTATTTTTTATAAAAAGTTACTGCTATCAAGCAATATTAAATGCTGCTATTAGTGTTAAATAATAGCTTTGGCAAATTGTTATTGAAGTTTTCATAAAGAAAACACAAATAAAGTCACATTGAAAATTCAAATGAAGATTTTATATCCCAGATGATTCCTGAGCCAACTCTTTTCTGACATCAGTGTCTCATAAATCTCGCTGCAGACAATTTAATTATATCAGGATATTGTTGATTTAATGTGGTCTTTGGGTTTAGGATAAAGAGTGAAAAAAATGGTATTATTGATTTAATTCAAGCTAGTTAATTTTCCATGACTTTGGTACTTAACTGAGGGTAATGTTCACAGTTTCTGGCTTAATCTATTACAGAAAAAATTCACAAGTATTCTAAAAATCTGAATTAAGTGTAGGTAATAAAATTTTAGAGGATAGATAGTATGTCTTTTCTATATGTCCTATTTACATACTATCATCTCATTTTTAAAATTTGCACTATTACTGCAATATACAGTTTTATTTAACATATTTTAAATCATTTCCTGTTTTCTTTTTTCTTTTAAGGAAGGTTATTCATACTTGAAACTATCCACAGTTGTGGGAACAGAACAAAACTAAGGCAGTAAACAGTAAATGTTGAAAAGAGGAAGCAGTTATAACAATTTAAGAATTTGTCAGGTAGTTAGAACCAGGAAATCGGAGGGTTTCAAGGCCTTCTAAGAATGGCCTGACTCAGCATGAAACAAACCAACCTCAGCAATGAAGAATTTCCGATAAGAGGGGTGCGGGAAAGAGGAAACTGTGTAAGAAGAAATAAAATTAGTTAACCATAAGCTAAAACCTGAAAAAAAAACAAGACTCAAAGAACCCATATATGGAAAAATTTCCCAGATTGGCTACTTGGGTAGTTGAACCAGGAGTACAGCTCACTCTCCTGTCAAAGAGATATATAAAGAGGAAGTCAAATTATATTCGGGGTCTACCTCCTCTTCTTTTGCTAGATGGATACCCATTCTTATTTCTCTGTAAGAATGCCTCTGCTAATACATTTCTGTTTAATTTCTCTAAGCTTCTTGTCTTTATAACTTCTTTAGTGCAGGGTTAAGTGTGTTAATCTTCTCAGTTCTTTAGAAGGACAGCAGCACTTTTTCAGGGACAACAATTTAACCATAATATTTTGATGCTGAAACCCAGGAATAGACTCATTTCATAGCTCATCTGTTACATGAGTACCATTATTCTCACTACCACCCACAACATGTCTCCAGAGTATTAGGCAATGCTAATGAATGAGTCTCCAGGTGCGTCCTCGAGCCTGAAGACCAAGAGGCATTTCCTCTCTCTGGTCCAAGGCTTTGGACGTTTGCACAGGACTGGTGACCTAGTGGAGGTGTCGCTTTCTGAAACAGTGATATGCAGATGCCTTGGGACTTGGTGGCACTTAACAACAAGAACAGACAGCCCACAATAATAAACTGTAGTCTGCCAGTCGAGTGCCACAGAAGGTACTGTTCACCAGAGCAATCCTCTGGGGACATCCCTGAGGGCACATGGGCAGATCCCAGACAGTTAAAAGGGAAGAAGCAACCACTGAAGTGATATCCTGAGGGAGCCCTACCCATAACCACCACATACGGGACCTGATAAACAGTGTCCAAATTAAGGACTATGACTGTCTGCCTGGCGTCTGCTGCTCTCCAGCGTCATCTCTGTGTGCCCCAACTTTTGGTTCTAACGCAGTCTGCTGTGGGTCTGGGCTCAGCCCAAGGGAAACTAACCCTGTTCTGTCTGCTGACCTCTTTCCTATGCACATGACTTTCATTCACCACTTAAACTGCTGGGCCCTGGAGAATCACATAATGCACTTACATTACTGTTGTAGTATAGAAAGACAGATTGGGCTAGATCTAAATCTAGACTGGACTTGCTCCAATGTTATCTTACTGGAGAAGCACATTAGCCTTCTTGAAGAAAGATTTAGCAACCTGGAAGGGGTGGTGACTGATTGAACTTTTCTTGCTACGGTAGCAAAGTTGTAGAACTGGGCAAAGTGGAACACAGAGCAGACTGTGTTCTGAAGAACACCCATAAACAAAGAATTCACCCCAGAGGTGGGATCTTTGATAATAGGACATGGGTGGTACCTGGGAACCAAGGAGCAGAACTCTCCCTTTGGAGAATCTCTGGGTGGAGCTACAGCCTTGGGATAGAATCTGGAAATCTGAGGTGTTAAACACACACCCTGCAAGGGGAGGAGAAAAGATTATTTTTCTACAAGATTTTTGCAATTTATTTAAATTTAAAAACAAATCGTGTTTAAAAACAAACCATATGCAGGAAAGGGATTGTAACCATGGCAATGAAAGGATATACTACAGGATGAATGTAAAGCTAATGTTCTCCCATGTAAACTATCACATAATTCACAATAAAACATTTTTAAAAAGCAAGAAAAAAAATCATAGCTGACATTAAACATAAAGCTCAAAAGAAAAATTTTACTCCAATTTGTCTAGATTCAACACATTGTACCGATTAGGATTTTTATTCATTGACAAAGTAAAATATCACATCACCATTACATAAGAGTTAGTTGATGAAATTATTTGAAAACTTTATTATGAATTGGATAAAACTTCACATAGCTGATTAGTTTTCCATTCAACAATTCATACATGTTTTGTTTAACGACACTGATAGTGATTCCCTACAACGTAACATCTTATCCCATTCCCTACCTGTGCCTCCTTTTTCTATTTCTACTTCTTTCTGAATCCTTTTGAATTTTGTTCTGGAGTAAATGCCGTTCTTTTGATCTCAGATGTTTGATTCTTCATATAATCCCATTTATCTGATTATTTGCTCAGCATATAGATGGAATAAGTATGGTAAAAGAATACAACCTTGATGCACACCTTTCCTGACTTTAAACCATTGAATATCTACTTGTTCTTTTCTAACAACTGTTTCTTTTTCTGTGTACAAATTACTCATCAGCAAAATTAAGTGTTCTAAAATTCCCATTCTTTGCAGTGTTATCCATACTTTGATATGATTCATACAGTTGAATTCCTTTGCATAATCATTAAAGCACAGCTAAGCATCTTTCTGGTATTCTCTGGTAGTGTTAACGTTGTTGTATACCATCGAATCAGTTCTGACCTATAGTGACCCTGTATAGTGTTTCCAAGACAGGCTGGTGGGTTTGAACTGCTAACTTTTCAGTTACCAGTCCTGTGCTTATCATATAGCACCACACCAGAGTTCCATGGTAACATTGTTGCTTTTGTTAAGTGCTGTTGAGTCAGTTCTGACTCATAGCAACCCTGTATAGAGTTTCTGAGGAGCCAGCTGGTGGGTTTGAGCTGCCAACCCTGCAGTTCAAACTGACCTTGTGGCCCAGTGCTTATCCTACAGCACCAAACGCTATGGAAACATCATTGTTGTTGTTAAGTGCTGGCAATTCAGTTCTAACTCATAGCAACTCTGTATAGTGTTTCCTAGGAGAGACTTGTGAGCTTGAACTGCTGACTTTGTGGTTCAAATTGACTTTACAGTCCAGCACATTAACCCACATTGCCATACCAGGACTCCATGTTAGCATTGTTGTTGTTGTTGTTATGTGCCGTGGAGTCGGTTCTGACTCATAGAGACCCTGTACAGGGTTTCCGAGGCTGTAAATCTTTACGGGAGCAGAAAGCCTCATCTTTTTCCTGCAGAACAGCTGGTAGTTTCGAACTGCTGACCTTGCGGTTTATAGCCCGATTCGTAACCACTACGCTACCAGAGCTCCTTAGGAAGTATTTTTTCTAACATTTAAATTTGTGTAGCGTTCCAATCTTAGTGGTTATGAATAGGACTGCTAATCTCAAGGTCAGCAGTTCGAAACTACCAGTTGCTCTGCGATAGAAAGATGAGGCTTTCTGCTCCCGTAAAGATTTACAGCCTCAGAAACCCTATATAGTGTCTCTATGAGTTAGATCTGACTCCACAGCACACCACCACCATCACCACCAGCCTTCTAAAAATGAAAATTCTCTGTGATTATTTTTTACTAACATATTAGATTTGGTACAATAATTATATTTTATATACCAGTTTTCAACATACTAAAAGTGTACAGAAAACATCTACAATATTCATAGTCATAAAAGGGCTGATGGCTTTCTCCTGTGCTCCTTACCTCAACTTAGGTCCTAATTCTCCCCAACCATTGTTCTCTGGACAATTCACATGATAACCTTTGTTTCTTTCAAAAATCAAAGTCATTGTAGATACTAGCTTCAGAGACTGGTTTCAGTCATAACTGCTTGTGTTCTCTCAATCTGTCATTTAGACTTTCCTTTGGAATACACTGTTGTTATTGTTAGGTGTCATAGATTGGGTACCAATTCATAGAGACCTTGTGCACAGCAGAACGAAACACTGCCCAATCCTGGGCCAACCTCACTGTTTTTGCCACACTTGAGCCCATTGAAGCTGCCACTCTGCCAATCCATATCGCTGATCGTCTTCCTCTTTTTCTCTGACCCTCCACCCTACCAAACATGATATCTTTCTCCAGTGACTGGTCCCTCCTGATAATATGTCCAAAGTATGAGACAAAGTTTGGCCATCCTGGCCTCCAAGGAGCACTCCGGTGCACTTCTTCCAACATAGATCTGTTAATTCTTTTGGCAGCCCATGGCACTTTCAGTATTCTCCTCCAACACCATAACTCAAAAGCATCGATTCTTCTATGATCTTCCTTATTCACTGTCCAGCTTTTGCATACATATGAGGTTATTGAAAATACTATGGCTTGGATTAGGTATTAGTCTTCAAGCTGACATCTTTGCTCTTCAACCCTTTAAAAAGGTCTTGTGCAGCACATTTGCCTAATGCAATATGTTGTTTGATTTCTTGACTGTTGCTTCCATCACTGTTGATGGTTGGTCCAAGAAGAATGAAGTCCTTGACAATTTCAATCTTTTCTCCACTGATAAGAATGTTGTTTCTTGGTCCAGTGGTAAGGACTTTTGTTTACTTTACATTGAGATGCAATCCATACTGAAGGCTGTGCTCTTTGATCTTCATCAGTAAATGTTCCAAGTTCTCATCAGTAAATATTCCAAGTCTTGTTCACTTTCAGCAAGGATGGTTGTATCATCTGCATATTGCAGGTTGTCATTGAGTCTTCCTCCAATCCTGATGCCATGTTTTTCTTCATATAACCCAGCTTCTCGGATTATTTGCTCATCATACAGGTTGAATAAATATGGTGAAAGAATACAACCCTGTCACACACCTTTCTTAAATTTAAACCATTCAGTGTTCCCATGTTCTGTTTGAACAACTATCTCTTGATAGTATCTTGATTGTAGAGATTTAGCATCTCTACTCTGGAGAGCAAGGCCCTCTGGTAGCATAGTGGTTATGAATCAGGATGCGGACCACAAGGTCAGCAATTCAAAACTACCAACTGCTCCACAGGAGAAAGATGAGGCTTTCTGCTCCATAAAGATTTACAGCCTCGGAAACCCTGTACAGGGTCGCTATGAGTCGGAACTGACTCCACGGCACAAAACCACCACCACCACTCTGGAGAGCACATTTCATTGTCTCTTCTGACATCCGTTTTGATCTTTTTCTTCTTTCTTGTCTTCTTAATGACATTTTACTTTCTTCCTGTATGATATTCTGGATGTCATCCCACAACTCTTCTGGTCTTTAGGCTTTAGTGTGTAATGTGTCAAATCTGTTCTTCAGATGATCTTTAAATTCAGGTGGGATATATTCAGGTTTTGGCTCTCATGGACTTGTTTTCATTTTCTTCAACTTCAGTTTGAATTTGCATATGAGCAATTGATGGTCTCTTCCACAGTCTGCCCTGGCCTTGTTTTCACTGATGATATGAAGCTTTTCTACGGTCTCTTTCCACAGATGTAGTCAATTTGATTTCTGTGTATTCCGTCTGGTGAGGTCCATGTGTATAGTTGTTTCTTATGCTGTATAAAGATGGTATTTGAAATGAACAAATCATTGATTTTGCAGAATTCTGTCATGCAATCCCCAGCATCATTTATATCACCAAAGTCATATTTTCCAACTACTGATCCTTCCTCTTTGTTCCCAACCTTTGCATTCCAATCACAGGTAATGATCCATACATCTTGATTGCATGTTTGATCAATTTCAGATTAAAGAAGTTGGTAGAATTCTTCTATTTCATCCTCACTGGCTTTAGTGGTTTGTGCGTAAATTTGAATAATAGTGGTATTAACTGGGATTCCCTGTAGGCACATGGGTATTATCCTATCACAGACAGCAATGTACCTCATGACTGATTTGGATATGTTCTTTTTGATGATAAATGCAACATCATTCCTCTTCAATTTTTCATTCCCAGCATAGTAAACCATGTGGTTGTCAGATTCAAAATGGCCAATACCAGTCCATTTCAGCTCACTAATTCCTAAGATATCAATGTTTATCCATTCCATTTCATTTTTACAATTTCTAATTTTTGTAGATTCATACTTTCTACATTCCAATTATTAATGGATGTTACAGCTATTTCTCTTCATTTTGAGTTGTGCCCCATCAGCAAATGAAGGTCTTGTGGGCTTTTCTCCCATGGGCTTTACTCCATTTGCATCATCACAGTCAACTCTACTTTGACGAGGCAGCTCTTCCCCAGTCGCATTTTGAGTGCCTTACAACCTGAAGGGCTCATTTTCCAGCACTATATCTGAGAGTATTTCTCTGCTATTCATAAGGTTTTCAGTGACTAAATATTTGGAAGGAATTCATCACTCCTTCTTCCTAGTCAGTCTTCATCTGGAAGCTCATTCTGAAACCTGTCCACCGTGGGTGACCCTGCTGGTATTTAAAATACCGGTGGCATATCTTCTAGAATCACAGCAACTCACTAGCCATCACAGTACGACAAACTGACAGATGTGTGTTGATAGATGCCCCCGGTTTGTACACTCTGTATAGAGTTAGACATTGATGAGTAAGGTGTGATAAGTGGCCGCAAAGTTTCATTGTTTGATAGAGGTAAAAGAAAAGTTAAATGATGTTAATAAAATGGAATTGACTGAGAAACCTATAATAGAACTCTATAGGGCTGCCTTTCTTCCTGGGTTTTGTAAGTTTACTGGAAAATAGTTGAATTTTCTTCTCTCATAGTATTCTGCCTTACACAGGTTTCCACTTTCCCAAGTTTTACTGCATTTAAAAGGAACCATGTAGAAGTGAAAACAGAGTATCTAACTCAGAAGATGAGTGCACAGTTACAGAAAAGCTTACAAAGGAAACAAGGAAATGAAATGGCTCTTAAGTGGTGTATAGGGCCCTTTCCTATTTTAGACTGTATGGACCCATGTCCTGTTTGGTGCTGCTTGTGTGAACTCTGCTGTGGTTCCTGGACATCTAGTCCAAACACAGACTCCTGAATCTTTGCTGTCTTTAAGTCCACACCTTTGCATTTAAGGAGAGTGTCAGGATCTGTCAACCATTTCTAGCGCAGCAAGATCCAGGGCAGATTTCTCCCAGTTTGCTCATTCTACAAACAAGTGGGCCTTTACCTATGCAAGACAGTAGCTCACTGCTAGGATGAACCAATGTTGAAATATTAACAATATTTTATGACTTTGCTCCTTACTGTGCCCCATATCTTGACTACATAAATATGAAAGTCCTGAGTTGCTGTACAAAACCTCGTGTCATTCTGTATCCACAGCTGTAAAATTCTCAAAACTCATTCTTTGATGTTCTTACTACACATCCTTTTTTCCCTTTTTTTCTCTTTCCCTTTTCCCTTTCTAGAAATTTATCCTTAATTTAAGGTCTTACAGAAATGTCATAGAAAACATTTAAAATAATATAATATAAATAATATAAAAATTTTCTATAAGATTTTTATATTAACCACACTGAGAATTAATTATTGCTTAATATATTTATTCCCTTGTAGTTGTTTATATTTAATCATTGTCCTTGTCTGATATCTTCAGTTAGTTTGCATCTAGCTATCTTCCCAAAGAGCATAAGGAAAATTTGAGAGCAGGAGTCATTATTTATATAGATCAGTAGAAGTGAGTAAGTTATAACCACAAATACAGAGGGACAGATAGAAGGAACCCCTGAATGGTACAATGGGTGGTGGTGGTGGTGGTTGTGTGCTGTGGAGTCGGAACCTACTCATAACCACCCTGTATAGGGTTTCCGAGGCTGTAAACCTTTACAGGAACAGAAAGCCTCATCTTTCTCCCATAGACATTCTAAAAATAACAAACGTTGGTGATTCGAATGCATCCAGAAGTTCCTTTAAAGAAAGGTTTGGCATTCTGCTTACAAAAGACCAGAGCCTTGAAAGCCCTATGGAGTGAAATTCTATTTGCACACATTAGGTAAAAGACAACTGGTTTGTTTCATTGGTTGATAGAGGCAAATGACTGTTTTTGTTTGCTTGTTGTATTTTCTTCTTGTTGTTTTGTTTTGTTTTAGTAAGAATTGATTAGTGGAAAGAATTAAATCAAAAAACTTTTTCCATTTTAATTCAAAAAATATATACAACTAGAATTCTGGACTTACAGGAGATAAATAGGGGTTCTCTAATATGTCTTGTCATTCAGCATAATCACAAAATACTCAAAACCCTGTGCTTTTTCATATTCCAATGCTTCTTGTTCAAATGCCATTTTAATTCACAAATCAATTCCATATGTTAATATACTGGAATGAAGAGGTCACGTTGCTCGGTCCATGAGGACTTATGGTCAGGTCCCTATTGCTTGAAAGTCCAGATTGAAAACTAAGGTTTACCAGAATGCTTTAAGCGAAAATATCTGATGCAGCTGTGATTTTCAGACTTAAAAAAGGTGCTGTCATCAGTAGTTTATGTTTAAAACATTTTCAAAGTCTTGTACATCCTTAGGCTTCATGTCCCTGAGGAAAGCAAAACCCAAAGGCAGAGATGGCAGCTGCCTACAGGTGCAAGTTCCAATGGTTCTTCCCTTTTTTAGTTGGAGCTGTGTGGTATCAAATTTCCCAATAAGCAAGTTTAGCATGGACTTACTTGTGCTCACTTACTAATCTTTAGTGAACACTTTCACATTTTTTTACCACATCAACATTTCTGCTTCTGGGTATGTCTCTATCCCAATCCCCAGCGACTTCTTTCAAAATCAAAACGTCTTTTCAAATTTACTATCCCTGACAGGAATGGAGACACAGAAAGCAAGGTAAACTTAGGCTTACATATGCTTGATTACTAATATACAATGAACTGTTTCATAAAGTTCTCAAAACTGAAGTGAAACCAATGTGATATTCTTCACTGCAGATTAGTTAGACAGGTAAAAGTAAACCCATTCTTAGTTTCCTTACTGGGTAATCCACTTCTGGTCATAACTCAGACCAGAAAGAAACAGCTGCAAACATCCATTAGGAATCAGAATGTGGAATGTGAGAAGTATGAGAGATGGACTTGTCAAACATGAAATGTCCTACACTGAAGTGTACTGATGTTGGCCATTTTGAATCTGAAACTTCTGCAGTTTACTAGGCTCAGAACACCATACTGAAGATGAATGTTGTCATATTTATCATCAAAAAGAGCATTTTAATATCTGTCTTGGAGTACAATGCTGTCTTTGAAAGAATAATGTCCATACGCCTATAAGGAAGATCAGATAACACCAAGCCTTGAGTTGAAATACTTAAGGATTCTGTGGGCAAAATATTGAATGATGCAGGAAGCATCAAAAGAAGATGGAAGGAATACACAGAGTCACTTTAGCAAAAATAATTGCTTGATGCTCAACCATTTCAAGAGGTAGCATATGATCAAAAACCTATGATACTTAAGGAAGAAGTCCAAGCTGCACTGAAGACATTGGTGAAAACCAGGGCTCAAGGAATTGATGAAATATAAATTGAAACGTTTCAGCCAACTGGTGCTTCACTGGAGGTGCTCACTCATCTTTGCCTTTCAAAAAAATTGAAAGGGAGGCTAACGGGACAATTCATTGGACGATATCCATATTTGTGCACATTCCAGAGAAAGGTGACCAAATGAAATGCAGAAATCATTGAGTAACAATATTAATATCACATGAAAGCAAAATTTTCGCTTAACGTATTTCGAAAATGATTTCAGCAAAGTAGCTCACAGCAATTAAAACGAGATCAGAAGAGAATGTGTAACTAGGGATACTATTGCTCATGTCAAGTAGATCTTGACTAAAAGCAGGGCTTACCAGAGAGATGTTTACTTGTTCTTTATTGGCTATGCAAAGGTGTTCGACTGTGTGGATCATAACAAACTACTGACAATTGCAAAAAAATTGCAAAAAACAGGTATTCCAGAACACTTCAATGAGCTTGAGGAACCTGGGAATAGACCATGAGGAAGTTATTAGAATAAAACAAAGTTTTAAAATCAGGAAAGTTGTGAGTCAGGGTTGTATCCTTTCACCATACCTATTCAATCTATATGCCTAACAAATAACCTGAGAAACTGGGCTCTATGAAGAAGAACGTGGCATAAGAATTGGTGGAAGACTTGTTGACAACTTG
>NW_006408547.1:6682370-6697971 GCF_000296735.1 Chrysochloris asiatica | reverse complement strand
GTATTTCGAAAATGATTTCAGCAAAGTAGCTCACAGCAATTAAAACGAGATCAGAAGAGAATGTGTAACTAGGGATACTATTGCTCATGTCAGGTAGATCTTGACTAAAAGCAGGGCTTACCAGAGAGATGTTTACTTGTTCTTTATTGACTATGCAAAGGTGTTCGACTGTGTGGATCATAACAAACTACTGACAATTGCAAAAACATTGCAAAAAACAGGTATTCCAGAACACTTCAATGAGCTTGAGGAACCTGTGAATAGACCATGAGGAAGTTATTAGAATAAAACAAAGTTTTAAAATCAGGAAAGTTGTGTGTCAGGGTTGTATCCTTTCACCATACCTATTCAATCTATATGCCTAACAAATAACCTGAGAAACTGGGCTTTATGAAGAAGAACGTGGCATAAGAATTGGTGGAAGACTCGTTGACAACTTGTGATATGCAGATGACACAACCTTGCTTGCTGGAAGTAAAGAGGACTTGAAATATTTACTAGTAAAGATCAAAGACAGCCTTCAGTATGGTTTGTACCTTAATACAAAAAAAGAACAAAAAGAAAAAATCCCCACAACTGGACCAACAAATAAATAACGCACACAAAAAAAGTTGACAATGATCAGTTTGTTTGTATCCCTAACCAACACTCCTGGAAGCAACAATCAAGAAATCAAAATGGCATAATGCACTCGGCAAATGTATTTTGACTAATGCATTATGTCATTTTGATTTCTTGATTGTTGTTTGTGGTCTACTGCATAAAACCTCATGATTGACTATGCAGAGGAAGAGACCTACATTTTACAAGAACTACTTAAATTTCCAGAATAAAATGGGAGGGAGTGATACCAATTTAGTACCACTAAACCCAAACACTGATGACAGCACTGTAGGACAAGCTCTGAACTGCTAACTGCAAGTTTGTTCAGCATTTCAAATCCGGTCACTCCAGTCACTAGTAGAGGTTAGGCTTTATGCTTCCATAATGATTTATAGCCTTGGGAACCACATGCAGGGTGACTGAGAGTCAGAATTCTCTCTATATGGCATTGAATGAGTAAAAATCAAACCCAGCTCACTGGAGTCAATTCTGATTCACAGCAACCCTGTAGGACCTAGTAGAACTGTCCTATATAATATCTAAGGCTGTAAATTGTCATGGAAGAAGCCTGCTGCATCTTTCTCCTGTGAAGTTACTGATGAGTTTGAACTGCAGACTTTAAATTAGCATCCAAGTCCTATCCAATGACCACTGGTTGCCTTTAATATCACTAGAAATAGTAAACTATAGACTAATTGTAAAGTTCCTAAAATTAAAGACAAAATCATAGAATTACAGAAGGACAAAAAGAGAGAAAGTAATTGAGATAATAAGGAAAGGGTTTTGCTTGTCAAATATTAAATGCAGAGAAGCTTGTCTTACACCGTTAATAAAGTAAAGCTGTTATATTGGTGTTCCCCACAGTGCTAATTAACTTGTGCTTTTTTAATTATCACTTTCTCCTCTGGTGCCAGTGACCATTTGAATACAGTTTTGAGGAACTTGATTGTGAATTCTGGATTACAGAATGGAGTTCCCCTTGGAGACTATCTTATGTGGAGCGGAGTCCATTTAGTCTAATTGTCTTCATGAAGGGATTCCGTGATGGAAAAGTTCCTGAAAAATCTATCTGACTCTAGAGAGTAACCTAATGCTTAGAATTCCAGTAGTTTTCAATGGTAATTTTTATGCTATTTCCTCCTTCCGGATACTCAGGAGTCCATGAATGTTTAACCTTTAACCCCTCTACTTTCCATCCACAAAAGACCTTATATTATCCAAGAAACATGAACAATAATAGCAGAAGAAATACATTCAATCTTTGTCTTTTGAATCCTTATTAGAGGAATAAGTATCTTAATGGGCTTCATTGCTTCATAAAACATTGGGAAAGGGTCATAGATTAATTCTGACATCTGGTTTCTACTGCAATCTTCAGTTTTGATATTCATAACCTAATGGTCTTAATTTGCTGCTATTTCTACCATTAAATTCTGGGTACTTGTAATGCATAACCTTTGGCAACTACATCTGTGTGCCTGTAGTCCAAAGCATCTGCAGGCACAGGTCAGGTTGCGTATAAGAGATAACTAGCTGTCCACCAATACGCATTCTTGCCTCCTTGCTAAATGCCTGAATACTAATGCCAAGGTTACATTGCTCAGTTTCTTTTGCTTTTTGTTTTGGTGACGTCTCTAAGTTCTCATCAATAGGATGTTGATATAAAGGATCTGCTTATGAAATAGAGTCTTGCCCTGGAGAACCTCTTTACATTTTCACTGATGGAGTTGGAGGTGATTGCAGCAATTTTAGAAGTTATGTGTTGAAGAGGGCAGACCTATCCATTAGCATGGTTTCCTGGAAGATGTTCACTGGAGCCCCTGCCAACATTAGATTGTTGTTTTCTATGTAAATTATCTTTGATTTTGCTTAAACTACTGTACTAGTGGCTTATCCTAATTTTTATGTCAACAGGAAATATACCTAATTGGCATGGTTCCACACATTCATTTGGTGGGAGTTACAAAACCTATGCCTAGAGGGAGACATGAAATAATTCACCGCATCACAGTTGTTATTGTTGTTGTGAAGTGCTGTCGAGTCGGTTCCATCCCATAGTGACCCTGTATAGGGTTTTTGAAGAGCAGCTGGTGAGCTTGAATTGCTGACTTTGCAGTTCAAATGGCTTTGCAGTCTGGTGCATTAACCTACAATGCCACACCAGGACTAATAAATACTAGCATATAACACTTCAAATACTTGAATTAGTCTATCCCGTTTTAAAATTATTTGTTTAAAAGTTAATATTAATGAGATACTTTAATTATACCATCACTCATTGTCAGTTAGATAAATCTGCTGGACTGAAGTGCAACTGACCCGAGCTGTGTTATTTTCAGTAGCCTCATATGCATGTGAAAGTTGGATAATGAATAAGGCAGACTATAGAAGAATTGATTAATTTGAATTATGGTGTTAGAGAAGAATATTAAGAGTACTATGGAATCTCAGAAGAACAAGCATCTTGGTCTTGGAAGCAGTTGACTAGAATGCTTCCTAGAAGCCAGGATAGTGAGACTTCAGTCTCTCATGTTTCAGACATGTTATCAGGATGGACTAATCCTTGGAGAAGGGCATCATGCTTGGTAAAGTGGAGGGTCATCAAAAAGAGGAAGCACCCCAATGAGATGGACTGGCAGTGGTAGCAACGAGGGGCTTAAACTTAACAAAACTTGTGAGGATAGGGCCAGACCAGCACTGCTTTGTCTTGTTGTGCAGAGGGTCATCATGAGTAGGAACCAGCTTGATAACACCTAACAACAATAGCAACAAGTTTCATCATCTCAATTTATATATGATTAATGTAGTAACTATGAATATATAATATAATCAGACAGAAACAGCTTCTCTGATATAAGAACCCTATTAAAGGAGGCAAAGTAACAGGTTCACAGTATAAGAACAGGTTTTATATTACAGAAACCTGTTTTGCCATTAAAATCAGTGAGTTCTTTCTCTTAACAAGATGCATTAATATTTTATAGTCTTCCGATAAAATATTGCTACTTGCCTCATTCCACCCCTTCCTTTGAAAATAACTGTGATTTCATGTTCCTGCCCCGTCAAAGGGAGCTCTGGTAGTGTAGTGGTTACGAATCGGGCCTCAGAAACCCTGTGCAGGGTAGCTATGAGTCAGAACCGACTCCACGGTACTTAACAACAACAACAAACCCCTTCTAAAATTTTGATCTGCCATCTTAATTCTACCTCCATTTTAATTATGAAGGGAAATTTAAGAACGTAAATACAAGTTGTCCATTGCAATACCTTGTTATTAATTACTAATTGAGTCCTGGTGAGGCCTTGTAGGATACATTCTGTTATGCTAACCACAGATCAGAGTTTCAAACCTACCAGTTACTCCTTGGAAACCCTGTACAGGGTCACTATGTTTCAATTTCTTTATAAAACATTGGCAGCATGTCTTATGGTGGAACTGACTGGACCACAGTTAAGAACAACACCAAGAGCAAAAATCAGCCATTATATGCAATTGTAATGTTTCTGGTCTGTGTCCCCAAGAAAATTCACAATGGACAACTGCTCATATAAATTAGGAAAGGCTGTCAGCATCACCCATATCTGATCTGTAACCAATGTCTGTGTTGATATTTGGTGGGAAGCTATCTTTACATCATACCTAAGTTAATAAGAACTTGGGCAAAGAATTGGAATTATTTCTAAAGCTTACAGGGTTACAACTTCCTCCCAAGAGCACATTGCATCTGTGCAGCTTTCTGTTCGCCCATATTTGGTAATGATATTAGGATGAAGTTGCATGGAGATGTTATTGTGTAATTAGAAAAAGAGCACATGGGTGAATTTTAATTTATAAAGAGGTATGTGCAAGTAATACAAGTAAATGTTCTTCACTTTTAGATTTATGGTCATTAATCCTAACAGATGTGGTGCTGTGGGATAAGTACTGGATTGCTAACTGCAAGGTCAGTGGTTCAAACCCACCAGCTGCTTCACAGAAACCCTATACAGGGTCACTATGAGTCAGAACCAACTCACCAACACTCAACAACAACAATGCTACTACTATGACTGCTGCTGATTATGATAAAAATAATAATTTGGGTTGTTGTTACTGCTTCTGTTAAGTACCTCATCAGGACTCCATTAGGGAAGTAACAAGATTACAGTTCAGGTTCAGGAATGCTCACGGGATGGTTCTTCACTCAAGACAGTGTCTATTCAGCTACGCTCAAAGGCCCTGGACTCTTTGGCTTGGCTTGTGCCCTGCTCTGCCAAGTGTTCCAAAGCTCTTACAGTTCTGCCGTTTAAATGCCCAGAGTCACTACACTCTATTAGTAAGCGTTTGTCCAATAGTGCTCTGCTTTCTTGCTCTGTGGGTCGGGAAGACCACCCCTCTGTCTTATGCTAGTCCTGTGGTACTCCTGACCCTGTTCCTCTGCCTCTGCTTCTTAACCATCTATCAATGTCTCCTGGATCCAGGATGTTCAGTGAAGTGTACGATCTTGAAACCAAAGGACACACTTACAACTAGTGCTTCATTCTTGATGTTAATGAGATCCCCCATTCCATCTCTGGGATGGCTCATTTTAACTCAGCCAGGTGATGGACCTGTTCAATCCTTATTTACTAGTTGGCTTCCATATACCTTATTGACTAGTCCCACCACACAACATGCAGCAGTACACCAGCACTTCAAAAATATATAGAATGTTATCCAATTTGTGTGTTATCCTTACACAAGAGCTTTGCTAATCACTCTGGATGGTACCAATTGTAGTATAGGTGCTGCCAGAGTGAGTTCTCCATAATTTAAGTGAGTCTCGGCCAGTCAGATGCAAACCTTAAAAGCGAACCCTGAAGGTTTCACAAGAAAGAAGCCATTTTCTTAACGACTGTAACACAGAATCATGTCCAGCACACAACATAATCTACCAATTTCAATTTGTATTTCCTGAATTATTGATTTTGGACTTCCAAGCCCCCAGAGTCATGTGAGCCAATTTTCAGAGAACAAGTCTCTCACTCTTTCCTGGTGATATTATTTCTCTGGAGAACCCTGAATAATAAAATAGTAAGAAGGCCCAGAGTAAAGTATATGCACACTTAGAAAGAAATGACTGATGGTCTACTTCTGAAAAATCAGTCGTTGAAAACTCTATGGAGCACAGTTACGGGCTGGTATACCATCTGTGTGAATCAGCTGGATGGCAACTGCTGTGTGTGTGTGTGTGTGTGTATATGTGTGTGTGTATATATATCTCTATATATATATATACACACACACACACACATATACACACACACACACACACACATATATATAAAATATATTCTATTAAGTCCTTGTGTGGCACTACCACAAGGTCAGTTAAAACCAAAAAGTCAGCGGTTCAAACCCATCAGCAGCTCCTTGGAAACCCTATACAGGATTGCTATGTATTAGAACTGACTCAACGGTACTTAATAACAAAGTAAACACTAAGCTTGAGCAAAACAACACGGCTCAGAACCAGGCCATGTTTCCTTCTGTTGTGCATAGGATTGCTATGAGTTGGAACCAACTGGACAGCACCTAACAGCAACAATGACAACAAGCAAACACTACCTAACACCTTCAGTAGCTTGAATTCCCATTAGAGCATTACTGTTGTTATTGTGAGTGTGTGCCTTCTTGTGTCATTAGTCTCGGTAAGCAAACACCCTAACACACGGCTGGTGGTGGTGTGGTGGTGGTGTGACACTGTATAGAGTTTCTGAGGCTGTAAATCTTTACGGGGGGCAGAAAGCCTTATCTTTCTTCCAAAAAGTACATTTAACCGCTAACCTTGTGGTTAGCAGCCCAGCTAACACACCACTAAGTATATACAAAATGTTTTTGTGTGGGTAATAATAATAAATAAAATGCTAAAATGTAATATCTAATATATTGAATTTCCTAAGAATACAAAGGACTCTTATCTTAAATGCTATTCGGAGCAGAAGAGAAATCAAGAGAGTCTTTAAGTTGCTCTGGAGAAACATTTAGTTCCATTTGAATATAGCAGGATTAGATCCTAGTCAACAGCAGAAATGCTATTTCCACAAATAAAAAATCTTACCTGAGAAAAGTAAAAGGATGTAGCTATATAACTAGATATTAAACTGGCACTAAGGAAAATTTTCTCGTAGAAAAAACCAGTCACTTGCTTGTGATTTTTGTTTATGTTCTCTTGATGATATTTATATAAAGTTAGAATCATAATCCAGGTTGTTATTGGTAAGTGACTTCAAGTTGGTTCCGACTCATAGTGACCCTGCGTAGGGTTTCCAAAGAATAGCTGGTGGGTTTGATCTGGCACTTGTGGGGTTTGCACTCCAGTGTTGATCCTACAGCACACCGGAAGTCCATAATCCAGATAGAAGGAAATTATTACCTTTTTATTTTTAAATTGACAGTTAAATGGGTCATAAGGTGACTACAGAATTACATATTATATCTGTCCTAGAATCTCATGAAAACCAGATTTTTTTAAATAGTATCTTGTACATTTGATATCACCAAACTTACAAATGGATGTGGTGCCGTACGATAAGCATTTGACTACCAACATTAAGGTTTGCAGTTTCAACCAACTGCTGCTCTTAGAGAACCCTATAAAGACAGTTTTTACTATAAATCAAAACTGTAAGGCACTTAGCAAAAACAATCATTAAAAAACACAAATCTATTTTCTTAGCAGTAATGTGAGATTGTAAGTATAACCTAGCTCAAACTCAAACCCAACGCCATAAAGTCCATTCTGACCTATAGCAGCCCTAATAGGGTTTTCTGGGGCTTTGGATTTTTCTGAGAGCAGAAGGTCTTGTCTTTCTCCCCTGGAGTAACTCGTGGATTTGAACTGCTGACCCTGCCATTAGCAGTTCAGTGCTTATGCTGTTAGCACCTCCATAGCCTGGTTACTTAAAACTCCTGAATGAGTTATACAAAGAAAAATTAAATTTCTTCTAAGTTTAAATCCTTTTCTTTTCTGCATCAGAAATAATTAATAGTAATGCTTGAGCCATACAAGTTTCCTTAAAATAATTTGCTAAAAACAAAAAACAGAACCTATATCATTTATCTTAAATTAGATAAATGGTGAAAGAAATAGTAGAGAGACATGGGAGAGGTTAGATAGGAGAAAAGAAGATTAATTTTATCAATGGTTGTGCTTAGCTCATGTATGTTGTTGTAAGAATTCATTCATTGCATTCCTAAAAAGAATCCCTCATAGAATTAATAGGTTAAATACCATTCCTAAAACTTCAAAGTTTAGAATTTAACCTTTAACCCAACGGCAAAAGCCCAGGTGTGATTCTAGGTAAGGATTTACCCAGCTGGTCATTTAATTCAGCATGAAGGTTACATTAACTCAGAGGAATTGCTTCTTATGATAACTATTATAATTCATTTTTTAAAAGATGAGTTATTGTGAGGTTATAATAAAAACTTAATGAAACATAGACTCATGATTTTGATAGACTACACACTCTCTGTTTCTCATGCTAGCACCTTTTGTAGTGTTATTGTTGTTAAGTTCTGTCCAGTCAATTCAGATCATTGAGACAAGTAGAGAGTTTCTGAGGAGATGCAGGTGAGTTCGAACTTCCGACCTTCTGATTCAAACTGACCTTGTGGCCCAGCGCTTATCCTACAGCACCACACTAGGACTTCATTGTGATGCTGTAGGATAAGCACTTAACTGCAAGGTTGGTTTTAACCGCAAGATCGGTGGTTCAGACTCACAAGCCGCTTCTTGGAAACTCTATATGGGGTCATTATGAGACAGAACCGAGTCCATAGCACTTAACAACAACAGCTAGTACTTCTAGATGAGTCCTTATATAGTGCTGTAGGCTAAGTGCTTGACTGCTAACAATGAGGCTGGTGGTGCAAACCTACCAGCTACTTCTCGGGAACTCTATACATGGTCGCTGTGAGTTGGAATCAACTGGATTGCTCTTCACAACAACTGTTTCTGGTACTCAGAGAAGTGTATTGAATGGTTCTCCAAGAGTTTGTACTTTTCCCCTGGAAATCCCCTATCCTTTTATCCTTCTTTCTTTCCTTGATCTTAATCACTTCAGAATCAGATATGATTGTTGCATTTATTATAAAAGTGCTCTATGAAACAAAAGACAAATAAAAGAAACATAACTTACATTTTGTTTTTTCTCAAATCATACACTTGGAGTACTAAGCTCTTCTAGCTAGCTGAATCAATGGTTTCCAGAAAGAGTATCAATACTTTACATAATTTAATGTTTCCTTAGACGCTACAATGCACTAATCTTGTCAAGTGAACTGATGTATTTTAAATTTACTGTATTAAAGTTAACCCGATTATATATATTTGGTATTCTGAATATCTGTTTGGATAATCTCTAATGAAAGAAATACAAATTAGAGAACAATTACGATGTCATTTCTGCAAATAACAGTTATATGTGTCTTTCAGTAAACAAATATCAGTGAAGGGAATAGATTTGA
The DNA here is from genome assembly GCF_000296735.1 of Chrysochloris asiatica. NCBI lineage: Eukaryota > Metazoa > Chordata > Mammalia > Afrosoricida > Chrysochloridae > Chrysochloris > Chrysochloris asiatica. The sequence goes on along the minus strand of NW_006408547.1, from coordinate 6,688,877 downwards.
ATGCAGTACAGAGCAAGAAACTCATAATGAACAGCACTGGAATCAGATGCGGCATATATTGTGCAGTTTTAGCGATGAAATTATAATAAAGACAAATTAAAATCTCACTATGCATTTATTCAGTTCATTCCAAAAGCATTCTGCTAAAATATTTTGTCTATCATGAGAACTGTGAGGGCCTAAAAAAACAAAGAAAAACAGAAATACCTGACATTCCCTAACAAATAACTACTTAGAAGTAGATTTTTTGTTGTTGTTGTGTGCCTTTGAATCGGTTCCAGCCTATAGCAACACTGTGTAGGGTTTCCGAGGAGTGGCTGTTGAGTTTGAACCGTGGAACCAGAAACCAAGAAGCCGAGTCAATATGGTATCCAAAATAATGCAATGGAGAACACAGTGTGGTTAGACAATCAGGCCTCACAATGGGATTTTCAGTACTTTCCTGGGTCTTCTTGTTGTTCAGTGCTATTGAGTCAGTACTGACTCATAGCAACCCTGTATAGGGTTTCTGAGAAGTTGCTGGTGGATTTAAACTCCTGACTTTGTGATTCACAGTCCAGTGCTTATCCTACAGCGCCACACCAGGAGTCTAGAACCTCTCTAATCCTGATATGTGTGGCTATTTAATTTCACCTTTTTGATAGCTTTCCCATATTGTGCAGTTACTGTGCTCAGCTGCTAACGAACCAGTTGCAGGTTGGAGTCCACCCAGAAGTGACTCAGAATAAAGTCGTGGAGTACAGTTCTACTCTGGTACACATGGGATCACCATGCATCTACAGCTACTGGTATGTTTGTGGTTTGTTATTTATGGTTTCCCTATACTATGAATACAATTCTTGGGTACATGAAGGAAGTAGTAGGCAGCCTAAAGCTGTTGCTTCTAGAATTAACATTCAGCACAGGGTCAGTCAACATCTTTCTATAAACAGTCAGATGATAACTTATTATCTGACTGTTTATAGAAGTTGCTGGGTTTTGAGGGCTGCAAGATCTCTGTCCCACCACTCGTCATGACATTTTCAATCACCTCATATACATGCAAAAGCTGGACAGTAAATCAAGAAGACCACAGAAGAATTGATGCTTTTGAGTTAAGGTGTTGGAGAATAATGAAAGTGTCATGGGCTGCCAAAAGAACCAATAGATCCATTTTGGAAGAAGTGCAGCCAGAGTGCTCCTTGGAGGCCAGGATGGCCAAACTTCGTCTCTCATACTTTGGACATATTTTCAGGAGGGACCTGTCACTGGAGAAGGATATCACGTTTGATAAGGTGGAGGGTCAGAGAAAAAGAGAAAGACCCCCAACGAGATGGATTGGCCAAGTGGCAGCATCGATGAACTCAAGCATGGCAACAGTAGTGAGGTTGGCCCAGGATTGGGCAGTGTTTCGTTCTGCTGTGCATAAGGTCTCTATGGGTCGGTACCAACTCGATGGCACCTAACAATAACAAGAAGATCTCTGTCACTGCTACTATAGCTCTAAAGAAGTCACAGACAATGTGTAAACAAATGAGCATGGCTTTGTTTCAGTCAAATTGTACTAAAAATCATGTGGCTGAAGGATTTAGCTGCTAGCTGCAGTTTGCCCACCGGGGACCAGTCAGTCATTCTGATTCTGTTCTGATTTTAAACCCCAGATGTTTGATGATGAAGTCCCCCTGAGGACTCAACTCATTCCTCAACCAGATAACTGTCATGTATCTACATTATTTGTTGTTCTTAGGTGCCATCAAGTTGGTACTGACTCACAGTGACCCTGTGCACAACAGAATGAAACACTTCCTGGTCCTGGGCCAACCTCAAAATTGTTGCCATACTTGAGCCCATTGATGCTGCCACTTTGCCAATCCATCTCACTGGAGGGGTCTTCCTCTTTTTCTCTGACCCTCCACCTTACCAAACATAATATCCTTCTCCAGCAATTGGTCCCTCCTGACAATATATCTGAAGTATGAGAGATGAAGTTTGGCCATCTTGGCCTCCAAGGAGCCACTCTGGCTGCACTTCTTCCAACACCCATCTGTTGGTTCTTTTAGCAGCCCCTGGTACTTTCAATATTCTCCTCCAACACCATAACTCAAATACATCAGTTCTTTAAAAAGGTCTTGTGCTGCAGATTTGCCTAAAGCAATACGTCCTTTGATTTCTTGACTGCTGCTTCCGTGAGTGTTGATACAAAATGAATGAAATCCTTGACACCTTCAATCTTTTCCCGTTTGATAAGAATGTTGCTTATAGGTCCAGTGGTGAGGATTTTTGTTTTCTTTACCTTGTGATACAATCCATACTGAAGGCTGTGTTCTTTGATTTTCATCAGTGAGTATTTTAAGTTCTGTTTACTTTCAGAAAGCAAGATTGTATTATCTGCATATCACAGATTGTTAATGCGTCTTCTTCCAATCCTGATGCCTTGATTTTCTAGATAGAACCCAGCTTCTCTGATTATTTGCTCAGCATACAGGTTGAATACGTACGGTAAAAGAATACAACCTTGTCACACACCTTTCTTAATTTTAAGCCATTCAGTATTCCCATGCTCTGTTCGAACAACTGCCTCTTGGTCCGTGTACAGATTCCTCATGAGCACAATTCAGTGTTCTGGAATACTCATACTTTGCAATGTTGTCCGTAGCTTGCCATGATCCACACAATTTAAAGCCTTTGTATAATTAATGAAGCACAGGTAAATATCTGTCTGATATCCTCTGCTTTCAGCCAAGATCCATCAGACATCAGCAGTGATATCCCTTGTTCCACGTCCTCTATAAGTCATTATATTCTTTGATTTGTACACAGTTCTCTAGAGGATCTGTCCCTTTTTTTTATCCTTTCTCCCAGACAACTGGCTCTTCTTAGTTTTTTCCTTAGACTTGGATCCAGTCTCACTTCATCTTTGATATTTACTATCAGACAAGCTGACCACGTGCCTGTAGGGAACTGACTACAAGATCCTCCATGCAGTTCTTATCTATCATACTCTTTGGACTGACTTTTTTCTCCTGTATCACTCCTCCACTTTCCCATAGGATTTTGTATTTATGCTTATTCCCATCCTACTAATTTAGAAACTAATGCCTGGGTCCTTGTCAGTTTTACACTGGCAATACACAATGACTTTTGAAATGGAGCTTTGGAAATATAGCTCTCACAATATCTTGGTTTTCAAATCAAAGAATTTTCTCTACAACTGCCATCTTGCTATAAACAGCCACAATTTTTACACAGACAATTACTTAGACACAATACCTGAAAGATAATGACTTTTAAGAAAAATAATAAAGAAATGTTTTTGCTGTGAAGCGCTGTCCAGTCAGTTCCTAGTTATAGCGACCATGTATAGAGTTTCCAAGGAGCACAGCTGGTAGATTTGAACCACTGACTGTGGTTAGTAGCCCAGTCCTCATCTTACAGTGCCATACCAGGATCTAGACAAAATACTCAGCATACAGGTTGGATAAAAATATCCAATGGCAATTGTCTTCTTGTTGAAAGAAAATTTTTTTAAAACTCTATGTGATGTTGAGTTGCTTCTGACTCATAGTGACCTAAGACAAAGACTAGAACTGCCCCATTGTTGTTGTTAAGTACCGTGGGCTTCGTTCTGACTCATAGCGACCCCACACAGGGTTTCCAAAGTAGTAAATCTTTATGGGAGCAGAACGTCTCATCTTTCTCCCGCGGAACTGCTGGTAGTTTCAAACTGCCGACCTTGATGTTAGCAGCCTGATTCGTAACTACTACGTTACCAGAGGTCCTTAGAACTGTCCCATAGGGTTTCCTAAGTAGTAATCATTACAGGAGCAGATGGCCAGGTCTTTCTGCTGCTAAAAGCCTAACCGTTGTACCATCAAAGCGCCTTAAAGAGAACTTCAATGACCCCAAAAATAGAATATAAATGTAATAAAATAACATCCAAAAGAGTTGATCTATTTGGTTCTATATTAAAAAATAACAAGAATAAAGACAAGACACACACATTTGTTTTCTCAGCCTGTTATTTAAAAAAATTGCACATTCCCTTCACCTTACTTGCTTCTAGAAGCTTTGTCTAGTTGCCCTCTACCTTCATCTACAAAGTCTAAACTTCTTTCAGATCTTCTGTTTCTCAGGTTTCTCTCTGACCACAGCTATAATCCCCTGAACACTTTGAATGATTCTTGTGATTAGATTGGACCCACTCAAAGATTCCAGAATAATCTAATCGTCTCAAAGACTTTAAGTTTAATCACATCTGCAAAATCCCTTTTGCCATGTGCAGTGACATCTTCGCAGGGTCTTGGATTAGGGTATGTACATCTTTACTTGATTTGTTCTGTTTTTTTAGGCATTTGTTGGTTTTGATACTGTTGTTAGTAGTATTTATTTATTTATTCTAAATTTGTTTTCTTTCTGTATATTTATCTTATATCCTTCAAAACAACAACAAAGTACTGTTCATTGATTGTGAATCACAGTGACCCTGTATGGTAAAATAGATTATGCCAGATTCCCAAGCCTGTAATCTTATGGAAGCAGACCACGTGCCTCATCTTTCTCCCAAGGAACTACTATTTTTGTTGTTTAATATTTTAATGTGTTTCTGAAGAAAGTTCATAGAATAAGCTAGGTTCCTAGTTGGAAATTTCCATATAAATTTTTCAGTGACATTAATTACAGTTTTCACAATTTGTCAACATTTTCTTTAATTGTTTTCTGTTGTTCTGTTTCCAATATTTTTGTTTTCCTGCCCCAAATCTTCTCATCTTTAAAGTAAATGTTGACTTTTTGTGTTTGTATAGATAGTTTTTGGTTGGTGTTGATGTTGTTAAGTGCTGATGAGTTGTTTCTGACTCATAGCAACCATGTATAGGGTTTCTAAAGAACTGCTCATGAGTTTGAACCGCATGGTGCAAACCTTTCTTGAGGTCCAGTGCTTGTCCTACAGCACCACACCAGGGCTCCAGCTGAATTTTTAAGAGATATAAAGGGTAATATCCTTTATTTTGTGTGCCACTCTTTTTATATCACTAAAATAAGATTTCAGGGGATAGTTTTGGTTCAAGGATTAGAATATCTCACAGCAGTAGTCTCAGGAAGTCCTATGATCTCAACTGGTCCAGTAAGTCTAGACTTTTAATAAAAATGAAACTACTGAATTTTCAGTTAGCAGCTGAGCACTTAACTACTGTGCTACTATTTTGATAATTTGGTAAATTACATTAACATATTTTTGAATTCTAAACCAACCTTTCCTCCTTTAACCCTACTTGGTCATGCTGAGTTACCTTTAGAACTATATTGCTAAATTCAATTTGTAATATTCTTATATGTTTGTGTAGTCTAAATTTTGAGGAAAGTTTTTCAATAATTTTATTTTTCTACAATAACTGTTGGGATCATGATCAATCTGGCCTCATAAAGTGAGTTAGGATGTGTTCACCCATCTTCAGTTTTCTGAAAAAAGTTTGCTTAAGTTTGAAATGATTTATTTCATAAACATCTGATAGAAGTCACCTGTGAAACCACCAGGACTTGTTGAGTACTATTTAAGGCTTTCCAGGTTGTGCATTTTGTACAGTTGTTGTTGTTAAGTCTTGACCTGTTGGTTCTGATTCATAGAGACATGGTCTAGAGTTTCTAAGTAGATGCTGGTGGGTTTGAACCACCAACTTTGCAGCTCAAACCAACCTTGGGATTCAGTGCATTATCCTGCAGCATCTCACCAGGACTCCACATTTTATACTTTGTCATATTTTAAAAGTTACATTTTCTGTAGAGTTTATCCTATTCTAAGTTTTCAAATTTATAAACATAAATAACACTGTACTTACAACATTTGATTATAGCAGTTCCATGAAGATTTTCCTGATTGTATATGGTTTGTGGTGATACGTCCCTTTCATTTCTAACACTGGTAGTTTATATTCTCTTCTTTCTGATCAGTGATATAAAAGTTTATATATATTATTTTTAAAAAATAAAACCAAATTACTATTTTGTTGATTTCCTTTTCAATCATTTTTAATGTTATTAAACCGATATTTGCTTTGCACTCGATTTGCGTTAATACTGTGAAAGTTGGAGGCTTAGAAATTAATATTTTACATTTTTTCTAATGTGGACATTTAAAGCTATAAGTTTTCCTCTGTCAATTCTTTTAGTTTTATTTCAGAAATTGCTATGCTGGGTCTTTACTTCCAATTTACTCCGCAATATTTTTCCCTTTTGTTATGTCTTTGATAATCCACTGATTATATAAAATTGTGTTATTAAGAATCATAGATCTAATAGTAATTATTATTGATTTATAATATAATTCCATTGTGATAAAGTAACAGGAATCATTGGAGTCCACTAAAATTGATTGAGACACGGTCTGTAGCCTATTAGTGTAAATGCCATATCTATACCTGAAGATAACATACACTCTATAGTTTTTGACTGTCATTATGCCAATTATTTCAAAGTCCTTGATGGACATATGCACTTATCTTTACTTTTTTCTACATTTTGTATCAGTTAATA
>NW_006408547.1:6680484-6682214 GCF_000296735.1 Chrysochloris asiatica | reverse complement strand
GTCGTCTGACTCCTAGCGACCCTGCATGGGGTTTCCAGGGAAGAGCTGGTGAGTTTAAACTGCTGAATTTATGGTTGAAACCAACCTTGAGGTTGAGTGCTTATTCTACAGCACCACACCAGGACTCCTCCATAATGATTCCCACCTTGTAACCCTTCCAGGGCAGTAGGAGTTGAAATTGACTCAACAGCAATGGGTTTTGTTGGGAAAGGCTGCTTCATGTTTTACTTCTCATGTAGTAACTGAACCATGGTTTTATTGAGATTACATTATGTTTATCTTACCCACCACACATGGAGGTGGTAGGTGGATTCAAACAGCAGATCTTTTGGTTAAAAGTAGAGGTATTCATTATCTATCTTTATCTTTAATAACATCATGAAGTCTATATTTCCCATACTAATTTAGGCACATTTGTTACTTCATGTTCAATTTTGGATTATCATGTTTTGATTTAATTTAATTTCTAATTACTTTAGATTTGAAGGGTGTTTCTGTTTTCTTTAAACAACAAATAGGTTGATCTTGTTTAGACCCAAGGATTTAGAGCACATTGTTGATGTTGTTGTTAAGTGCTGTCAAGTGGGTTCCTACCCATAGTGACCTGTTTAGGATTTCTGAGGAGCTGCTGTTGAGTTTAACTGCCAGCCTTGAAGTTCAAACTGACCTTGTAGTCCAGTGCATTAAACAACAGTGCCACATTGGGACTCCATTAGATAAAATTTTTGTGAAAGCTCAAATTCATAAGAAGTGCCTAGCATATAATAAGGACTCACAAAGTATTATTATTTAATAATAATACTTTAAATACATAAAACTCAAGGTAAGTACATATAGGTGTTCTGATTTCAAGTCTTAAGATTCTGTTTTTCTCAGCATATGACTTATGACTTGGTAGCTAAATGTCACAGAGATAAAAACATTAGCTTAAGGTTACCAAGTCAGTCACTATTGAAGTGTATGCTGTGGAAACCAGTTTCTATGTTTCATATTATCCTATTAAGTTATAATAAACCAAGGAAATGAATTTTTTAAATGAAAACTTTTTCAATGTACAAATATATATGTTTAGGGGCATATGAAAATTCTGAATACAACCTACTGAAACACTTTTGTCTAAGTGCAGATTATGAAAATTGTGTTGTTGTCGTTGATTACCCTCGAGTCTGTTCCAACTCATAGTGATCCTGTACATTGTTTCCAAGGAACAACTAGTGTACTTAAGCCAGCAACCTTGGGGATAGCAATCCAGTGCTTATCCTACAGCAGGATCCCATAACAGTTATAATAAAGTAGTTTGTTAACTATAGTATAATGGAGAGGACATTTTGGCACTGATAGAGAAGTTTAATATTTAGAAATGTAATATTTTTACCTGTGCTTGTTAAGAGTAACTATATAATAAGATTTATGACTTTATGCACAAAACACATTTGACAGTATGGTATCATCAACATGTAGTTTTGACTCAAGATAAGATTATGCAATGTCAACTGTAAACTCAGAGCAATTTTATTCTTTCTTACTTTAAACATTTGTCCCTTTCTTCTTTCCATTCTTCTATTCTTTTTACCATCCATCTTTTTATCCTTCCTTCCTTTTTTTTAAGTAATTAAATTATTATTTTTTTTTCTTAAATGTTTTATTGTGAAATATGTGATAGTTTACATGGGAGAACATTAGTTTTACATTCATCCTATCGTATATTGTTTCATTGCCATGGTTACAAT
>NW_006408547.1:6669726-6678994 GCF_000296735.1 Chrysochloris asiatica | reverse complement strand
CTGTCTAATTGTTCTCCCATCTGCTTTGTCCTTCCTTACTTTTTTAAAGTATTTGTCCCACTATCTTTCTTCATTATTTTATTTTATTTATTTTTGTTAAGTACTGTGGAGTCGATTCTGACTCATAGTGACCCTACACAGGGTTTCCGAGCTTGTAAATCTTTACAGGAACAGAAAGCCTCATCTTTCTCATGTGGAACAACTGGTAGTTTCAAACTGCCGACCTTGAGGTTAGCATCCCAATTCATAACCACTACGTATACACAAAATTCACTTTTTTTTCTGTGTTAGCATCATGCTTCCACAATTCGTCCAAATTCTAAAACTGTGTAAAAATAATTTAGTGCTATGTAGAAAATAGTACCAGTTACACATGGCATTATGTTGTAATAATTCAAAAGCCAAGTCATATTCTCACATTACAACTCTGCCAAAAATTGGTTTCCATACTGGTAAGCGGAGGAATGATTTATCTTCTACTTTCAAAAAGTCTGCAGTTAGTTTTTGTACTAAGGATGACAAAAGGTCTCAATAGCAAACTTTCATTGCCAGTACAATAATGCAGAAACTTAAATAAAGAACTGTGATGAGGATGATTTTAGGAGACATGTAGTCACAGAAATTATTATGGAAGAGGGAATCAAAGTAACAGATGAGTCTAAAAATGCTATTGCATTATGCATGCAAAATATGTGTAGGGAGGCTCAGGAAGCAGCTGGACATACACAGTTGAAAAAGACACTTAACTGGAGAGTGAAATAAAGGAATATATTACTGTACTTATCAAATAATGACAAAATTGAATTCTTGAGCATGACTAAAATTGTACAGATTATATCTGGAAGTGCACAAAAATCAAGGATATCAAGTCATTGCACAGAGCCTAGTTTGTTAAGGCATTCACCTCACAACAGGTGGATAAATGGTGAAGTGTTGATGATTTCTCATTTGGAAGCAACACATCCAGAGATGTGAGAACTTTCCAAGATTGCAAGGAAGCAATTCATATATTTATTTCCTAAGATAAGTGTGAAATTTTTGAAGTTGACCCAGTTCCTAAAAGTGTATAAACTTGGAAGTAGAAGGAGAAAAAGGCAATTGAACAAACCACCACTTTAAGAAAAGGGGTTTTTATTTCATATTTTCTTTTCAAAGAGTTTTTTTGTTGTTGTTGTTGTTTGTTTGTTTGTTTGTTTGTTTTAAATCTACCTCAACACTATTAGAAAATAGTTGAACTGGCATCAAATCATAGTATAGAATATTTAGTAGTATTATCCTTGCCAAGTAAGAATGAAGAGAGTTTTAACAGGTTGAATATTGGGGAAAAGAAACAATGTATAATACCCAGGAATTCCTGGCATGGCAGTGTCTTGGTTTGGTACTGTGGGTTAATGTGCTGAACTGCAAAGTCAGTTTGAACTTCAGGGATTGTGGTTCCAGCTCACCAGACACTCCTTGGGAACCCTATATAGGGTCGCTATGGGTCAAAACTGACTTTACAGCACTCAACAACAACAAAAACATTCCTGGTATGGCACTGGTCCCTAAGGTCAGTTTGAAACTCAATGTTGGGTCTTTAAATTTACCTGACACTCCTTGGTGATCCTCTTTAGGGTCTATGTGTTGGAACTGACTTGATAGCATTTTACAACAAGAACAATGTAGCAATGGAATCCTGGTGTGGAGCTGCAGGATAATGCACTAGATCACAAGGTCAGTTTGAACCACAAGGTCAGAGGTTCAAACTCCACAGCACTTAACAACAACAAGGTAACAATAGGATTTAGTAGCAGGTTCTATTTGTCTCTTCCTTTTCTCCACTGAGTATTTTAGCAGATATTTACATCTAATTATTTTTTCTAAGGTATTTAACTTCTGAGTACACTAGTTAACCTCCTGACTTTTGGTCACAAAAACATATCAAAATTCTATCAGTAACTATGTATCTACTAATATTTCTACATGTAATACTGTATAAATTATAATTATACATTATGAATATATTTTTACATTATGACATTTATAAACTTAAATCATGAAATTTTAAGCTATTAAATAAACATTAAATTCAAACACTTTGCTGCAACCCCTGTATTTTTTAGAATCCTTGCTAAGTAACATGCTTCCTCCTTTGAAAGCTACCATCTATACATTTGGAAACTTTAAGAAGTATGTAACCAAAGGCAAACTAAAGGAAGAGTAAGAAGTGAAGAATGTGAGCATTTGCTGAGCAATAGCTTGTAAAGAAATTATTTTGTGTAAGTAGAATGGAGTCTCCCACTCATCTACTGATGCTTGGTTTTCCTGTTGTGACTACCAGCTCCTTCCAGGGCATAGACACCATACCACACCATTTTCTGTTACAAATGTATGGGTGGAGATAAGAACTAATAATGTCCTGGAGCATTTAAAGGAAGGGAAAGATGTATATGGGCACAATTCAGGTGACATATGACTAAAATTCTACAGCCCAATAGGTACCTCCTGTTGGAAAAGCTAGGAGTAAAGTCAAGAACTTACTCCCATGTCAAGGGAACAGAGCTGAAGTTTCTCCTCCGTATGGAACACCTGGAATAGCAAAGTGAATTTTCAAATGAATAGCTTAACTTCTCATTGTTTCTATGTGCAAACCAACAAAAGATCTCAGCATTCTGTAGTTACTGACCGTTAGCTGTACTTACCAGACCATTGTCCTTTCTTTGTGTACATTCTCAGCCTCCGTAAAAGTGAAGCCTTTTTTCCTACTTCTCATCACAACTCATGTAACCGTTGTAGGCACTCAAACTCCAAATACAGAAATACTGAAATAAGGTAAAATTCATCTCATTATTTTTCTAATTCTGTTGCTTCGTTATATTTCAAAACTTTTTGTCTACAATTACAAGTTGTCTTTATTTTATTTTTTAAATGTTTGCTATTTACATTTTGCAATGACTAATTCTACTTGAATGCCTTTAAGCTAGTGCTCAGATAAAAGAGCACAACATTTTTGGAGAGGAGCTGTTCTATAACCTGTATTAACCCATTGCCAACTATTGAATTCTGACTCAGAAAGGCTTTCTGAGATAGTACAGCTTTACCGAAACAGCCTCATATTTCTCCCATGGAGCCATGGTACGTTTAAACTACTAATCTTACAATTAGTAAGCCAATTCTTAGCCTACGGTGCCATTAGACATAAAATAAATTTGATATCAGAAATTATGTAAACCTTGTTATGTTCTAAGTGGGTTACAAAAGCCTTCTACACAATTAAAGTGATTAGTTTATATAAAAATCTTTCCCCAGATTCGATTTAAATAGATATTATCTATTGCATATACTAGGAGAACTGGTGTGGCACTGTGGGTTAATGCATTGGACTGCAAGGTCAGTTTGAACCCCAAGGTCAGCAGTTCGAGCTCACCAGCTACTCCTCAGAAACACTATACAGCGTTGCTATACAATTGGAACCAACTAGACAACACTTAACAAAAACTATTACATATGCTGGTGTGACACTGTAGGATCAGCGCTGGACAGCAAATGACAAGGTTGGAAAATTTCAAGCCCACAACTGCTCCTAAGAAACTTTATATGGGGTTGCTATGAGCTGAAACTGGCTAGATGACACTTAACAACAGCAACAATATTGCATATACAGTCTCTACAAATCAAATACCAGTTTGATAGGGAAAAGTACATTTTTTTCTTACTTTTAGATGAATAGATTCTAGGAGATAAATCTAGATGATAAACCAGACTTCCATAGAGAAATAAAATATTGTGCTAAGCTAGAATTTTAAAATTATAGTCTATAGGAAAGGAGATTAGAGGCATAAAGGTCTTATCGTATTATACAAAGTAATTTTGGGAAGTCTTTTATACTTCATTTGCTTGCAAGTGTTATGAACTATGACTATTTAAAATCGTCTGTTAAGATTTTTGTTACCTTTTTTACCTTATGTACTCAACTTGAGTCTTGAAAATACCACCCACTTACTTTATTTGCTCAGTGGGACTATTTATGAAGGTTTTAAGTGATGAATCTAGGCATATCTGTTTTCAAGTCCCATCAGGATTATGCAGATATGTGAAGCAGAAATCAAGAGAAGGATCAATGATGACTCTGTTATAAGGATTCTTTCAAATGGATTACTAATTTTTATTATGAGATGGATGGTTTTAAAAAGAAAGGCACTTACTAATTCCTCACTGAAGTGGTGTCGAATCTATTACCTGGAAGAAATAATACCTTGACATAAGGAATTAAAGGTTAAGGAATTATATCTGTTTTCTTTTACATTTCACTTGTAAATTGCTGACATTTCAATTGTATAAATGTGTGTCTTTAAATAATAGAAATTTATTTTTTCTCTGATGAAGAGGATAAGAGTCTGAATTCAGGGTCTGGCTCTATGTGGAAATCACCTTTGTGTATTTTAACTTCTAGTGGCTGACAGTCCTTGGAGATGCTGGGTTTGTAGATTTATTTATCTGCATTCCTATCTTAGATAATGTTTGACTTCCCTCTTTTTATGAAATATTTTTGTGTCTATGCTGCTCTTCATAGAACTCAAAAGTGATTAAATGTAGTATTGTAATTGAATTGATGACAGCGTGTTGGCTTTGGTTTGGAAGGCCTGAGTAGTAAAAATATGAAGTGCTTGACTACTAACTGGAAGGTGTGTGGTTTGAACACACCTGGGGGGGGGCATTGGAAGAAAAGTGTGCAATTGGCCTCCAGTAGGTCCCATTCTTAAATTTCCTGTGTTGTACAGTTCTCCTCTTCACTCATGGGATTGCCGTGACCTGTAATATCTGTGCTTTTGTGTATGTATATCATTGGAAGTTAAGTGTATGTTTATTTGATATATTGAAGAAAATAACTCATAGAGCATTATTGTTGTTCAGTGCCATCGAGTCCATTCCAACCCATAACCACCTTATGTACAACAGAACATAACCCTGCCCAGTGCTTCCCCATCCTCACAGTTGCTGCTATACTTGATCCCATTGCTGCTGCCACTGTGCCACATCATCTCATTAGGTTTCTCCCTGTTTTTTGCTTTACCAAACATGGTTCTCTAGGGGCTGCTCCTTCCTGATAATATGTCGGAAGCACAAGAGACGAAGTCTGGCCATCTTGGCTTCTGAAGAGCATTCTGGTTTTACTTCATCCAACCCAGATTTGTTTGTTCTCTGGTAGTCATGATACTATTAATATTATCCAACGCCATAAAGCAAATGCATCAATGCTTTTGTGTCTTCCTTACTCATTGTCCAATTTTCCCATGTATCTCAGGCTATTGAAAAATACCATGGCTTGGGTCCGGTGCGCTGCAGTCCTCAAACTGTCATCTTTGCTCTTGAACACTTTGAAGAGGTCTTCTGCCATTGATTTTCCTAATGAAACACACCATTAAATTTATTCACTTCTGCTTCTCTGGGTGCTGATGGTGGGTCCTAGCTAAATAAAGCCTTTGACAAGTTCCATTTTTCTCCATTTATGATGTTATTATTTATTGCTCCACTGGAGAAGGTTTTTGTTCTCTTTACATTGAGGTGCACCCATACGAAAGACCATAGTCTTCAATCTTCATCATTAAGTATTTTAAGTCTCGTCACTATCAGAAATGTAAGATCATATCATCTGCATATAACAGGTTGTTAATGAAAATCTCTACAATCCTGATGCCACTGGTAATTATTTTATTATTAATTCATCCTCTCTGACTGAAAGCTCTCTTCTTTACCTGCCTGAGTCCAATGTATCTGACCTGTCCCCCCTTCCCCCACTATAACTTTTGTCTTATGATATTTTCTCACTTTCCTGATTACTCAACTTAAAATAGCAAACTTTTGTATACAATGCCATATTATGGCCAAATGTCTGTTTTCAGTGTTTTGTTAGCCTATGATTTTCAAGCAGACTTTAAATTCAATTGAGCCAAACTTCTTTCATCAAATAAACAATATTTTTCTTAAAGTCCTTTCTTAATTGGCTTTGATTGTATTCACTGTTTCTCTGAAAATTTCCTCACATCAGAGATAAGTGGTGGGTGGGTGGGAGATGCCAGCTGCCACTTTTCAGGAAGCCCCTGATTTTCTGTTTACTATGAGAGACTGAAACCACAATTACACCCACTTTATGTACTCGTTGGGATTGATCAAAGTAAGATTCTAGTCTTGCTTCCATTCTATGTTATCTATCTCTTTTAGCTCAATAGGAAACTTTTGCCCAATATGTTTCTTGCAATCAGGTTCATTCAGATTCATGGTGACCCCAGGTTTGCAAAGCAGAACAGCTCCGTAATGCTTTCAAAATTGTCTCCTCTCTTAGTCATGTCACCAGACATGTCTTTTGAGGAGATATTGGATAGGTTCAAACCACCAAACTTTTGGCTGGGGACAAGCACTTAACCTTTTGCAACACCCAGGTACTCCTAACATGAGGCTATATGTGCAGATTCTCCTATCTATTCCCATCCTTTCATAGCTTATAGTGTAAATGAAAAAGTAAAGCAAATTTACATTTATTTTTATAGGTACATATATTAATATACATAGCTACACATTAGAACAGAAAGTCTCAACAAAAGAAATTAGTCATTTAAAAATTTTTATTTATACTGATTTCCTCTTTTCTGCTTTTCATTTATTTTAAAAATACTTTATTTAAATGTGAAAAGAAAACACATTTCTCATCAGCACCATTTCAAAAAGAAAAAAAAAGGGTTCTTCCTGCCAAAACTGTCAGGGAAGTATCCTGTGTGAGATGAATCCTGATCATGACTTGGAAAGATATATTAGAAGAGGAATTTTAATGCTAATCTTCAACTAGTTCCATATTTCATCCTGAGCTTGCCAAGTAGACAATAATATGCATTGACCAATGTGTCTGGAATAGTACCCAGACATACATAGACTTGCCTCTGGAATCCAGAGATCAAGACTTTGTCAAATCACATATGTCAGCTATTTTATTTTGTGATTGGTTTAATCATATTTCATGAAGTTTTCATCTTCTGTAGATAAACTAAAACGTCTTCAAAAATGAACAACTTGATGTCTGCTTTAATGTTTTATATACAAAAGGGACTTAATAAATTATTTTAGGCTCCTCATCTTCCGTACATTTTAAAGCACCTGTAAGTCTCTTCAAAGCTTACAATTCTAGAGACTTAATCTCTATTCTTGCATGTATTTTGCATCTCTGTTTAATTCTATTCACACGTATCTTGCAATATTTTATTCTCTTGCTTGAATAATTTCTGTAAGTATGAAGCTCAAGAAAATCATAGAACGCTAAGCGTTTTTAAAGTTTACACATCTTTAATGATCCTTAGATTTGCAGCCTCAGAAACCCTGTGTAGGGTCACTATGAGTCAGAACCGACTCCAAGGTACTTAATAACAGCAATTATCCTTATAATTTGTTGTTGTTAAGTGCCATCGAGTTGGGTCCAACCCATAGCGACCCTGTACAGGGTTTCCGAGGGTGTAAATCTTTACGGGAGTAGAAAGCCTCATCTTTCTCCCGCGGAGCGGCTGGTAGTTTCGAACCGCTGACCTTAAGGTTTGCAGCCCGATTCGTAACCACTACGCTACCAGACAATCCTTATAATATCTTTATTTAAAAACAACAACAAAAAAATCACTGTTGAACAATATGGACTAGAAAAAATAATTTTAAATATTTTTTAAAACAACAAATACAAAAGAGGAAGGCACATAAGATGATACTACAAAGAAAAAAATTAGAAAGTCTGATTTATTAACTTTGAGCCCCCCAAAATAAAAAATAGTCTCAGTTCTCTCTTTTTGCTTCCCTTTCTTCAAAAATGAATATCAATTTCTGATAACTGTATTACAGATAGTTTTAAGACAGATAGTCATGTTTCTAACATGGCAACACTGTTAAGAATCAAAACTTGATTCATGTAGCTATTTCCAATATTTTATGCTTTATATAATGAATATGAGCGCATTTGACTTTAAAGATCATCATTTAAAAAATTCATTTTGGTAAAATTTACTATCATATGTTTGTTGTGCTGTCTCCATTGGAACTTTAAATCAATGAAGAATCCAAGGGAAAAGTGATACAGTTGGAATTAATGCTGTTAAGAATTTGATGTGCAGAATTTCAGGATTTGGGGTCAGAGACATATTGTTTCAAATCCAGTTTAAAATGTTGGCTGATATCACCTTATGTAGCAAATCATTCAACATCTCTGCTTTAAGCTATAGGCTCAATATGACATTAAAAAATGTAAAAGGTAAGAATGTCTTTATATCATAACAAGGTGGATTTCTGAGCATAGATGGGAATGTTTCAAGCCACCTCATGGTGTGGCACCATAGGATAAGCATTTGACCTCAAGGTCATTTTGAACTGCAAGGTCGGTGGTTCAAATTCACCAGCTGCTCCTTGGAAACCCTATACAGGGTTGCTATGAGTTGGAACCAACTTGACCGCACACAATGACAAGGACTTTCTACAACCCTGAAAGACCATTGCTCCACTTGTCCTGTCCACTTACTTGGAAGGGCCTCTGTGTGGGAAAAGGAAACATCACAGGATCTTGTCCAATTACATGTTTAAAAAAATTGGGAAGTATAGGGTCACAGTGAGTCAGAACTGACTTGATGGTGTTTAACAACAACAACAGTATACATTGTCCTGATATGTGTTCATTTTTGTTAAGTGGTGTCAAGTCAGTTCCAAATCATAGCAACCCTGTATAGGATAGTAAATGAGGTGAAATCAAGCATAGTTGGCCATTTGCTTCAATTTGCGAAACTGGAACAGCCTATTCACTCTAAAATGCCCATACAGAAATGGTGGTGATGATTCTCATTTCATAGTGTGAAAGTCTAGGTCACATGTGACCATATCTGTTAAGAACTTAGCTTAGTCATTATATGTCAACTAACAAATGCTAATTGTTATTTTGACTGAAACCACCTATACAAAATATATTGTTCTATATGTAAAAAAATGATAAGATCAAGAATAGATATCCTTGGACTTCTGGTTTCCCACGGTGGACAGGCGGCACTGTTTGGCTGTTATAAGCCTCCCTTCTGCTATTGGAGGACTCTTTGTCTCCCTGTATTACACGAGAAGAGTCAGCAACTGCTGCCAAATTGCCAGGCTGCATTATACCATATAAAAACCAAAACCCAGGCAATAACCAATACCAGCTGCCAGATACCAAGGAAACAGGCAGCACCTGTGAAAGTTAGTCTGAGTCAAGCAATAAGAAGAGTGAAAAGGGAAGACC
>NW_006408547.1:6664179-6665311 GCF_000296735.1 Chrysochloris asiatica | reverse complement strand
TACAAAGGCAAGAAGTGACTGGTTTACAAGCTTTCAAGAGGGAACCTAGTGCTAGGGAGCATGGAGGAAGGCAGAATCACCAGTGAGTACTATCCAATTTGTCTAGGTAGAGCTGATGAAATTAAATACATATGGGTTACTTGCTATACTGTAGTGAATAATGATTATCAAGATGGATTGTGAGGGTTGAAAATGCAATGGTCGACGTTTTGTAGCAAGGAAGGGAGTGATTATTTCTACAGTCTAGGAGCCGAGGTCTCTGGGACCACCAACGGAGAAGAGCCAAGAGCGGGACGCTACCCAGAGAAGCAGGGATGCCTGAGATGGAGACAGAGACGATGATGTGGAGTGATGAAGCGGCTGGGGACTTTGGATCCAGAGAGGGACTATGGGCCGAAGACTGGGGGAGTGGGGGCGGGGCTTGATGGGGAAGTGTAGAGGACGGGTTTCTAGGATATACGCTTTGGTCAGAAGAAGATGCATGGAAGGGATTGGAACCATGGCAATGAAATGATATACAATGGAATGAATGTAAAACTAAAGTTCTCTCATGTAAATTATCATAAAATTCACAAAAAAACCTTTGCAATTCAAAAAAAAAAAAGAATAGATATCCTTGTTTATATTTTTGAATGATAGATGTATGGTAAGTTTTCCAATATTCTAATGAATACTTTTAAAATAAACATGGAGTTATATATGATAGTATGTCAAAAAGTATTGCTACAAAATTTAGAAACCTTATTTAAACAAAAATATCAAAATATGAACTTACTGTTTCTTGATATATCTTCTATCTGTGCATATATACTTCCGAATATGTGTTTCCATTCATCTAACTCTTCCCCCAAAGACTCTGCACTCTTCAATTTAGACCATGTCAAAACAGCAGTTTTGGTATCCTCGCGGGACTCAAATAGTATTTCTTTTAAATGTCCTTTTAGTTTGGGGAACAAAAAGAAGTCTAAAGGGGCAAGATGAGGACCTTAGGGTGAATGGAGTAAGAGTTCCCAATAAAATGATCGTGGTGCATCCTTGCTACCCCCAAAAATGAGCAGGTGCACTGTCGTGATGGGAAAAATGCTGTGGCATTACTTTCCTGGCCTTTTCTCAATGCA
Organism: Chrysochloris asiatica; assembly: GCF_000296735.1. Taxonomy (NCBI): domain Eukaryota; kingdom Metazoa; phylum Chordata; class Mammalia; order Afrosoricida; family Chrysochloridae; genus Chrysochloris; species Chrysochloris asiatica. Next base: position 6,664,193 of record NW_006408547.1, on the reverse strand, counting down.
GTTTTTCATTTTTT
>NW_006408547.1:6660976-6662159 GCF_000296735.1 Chrysochloris asiatica | reverse complement strand
GATTTTTGAAGTTCCTCATACATATGTATACATATATACAGGGTCACTATGGGTCAGAACTGATTTGACAACACTTAACAATAACAACTATATATATATAATTTTCTAAAACTCATTTTCTCTTGGGATTGAAATGATTAATTAATTTGAATGAGTGGGAAAGTTGATTAAATTCAAATAACTGTGCACCTAGTTTTTTACAAAATACTGTGCACGTCATAGTGACAAATTCAGACATTAAAAAGGACTTAGCTTTGAAGAGACACTCATTGTATTCATCAAAATGCCCATGTAAAGCATGAATATGTTGTTCCTTTAACTTGACTTCTCTTCAGTTGTTGCTTCTCAAGACGTTTTGAGAACATTTACCAAAATGATGGGGATGGAAAATGAATATAAAAGACCATCAATTTATTGTCACGTATGGTCATCTTCTCTCACCTCTCTCTCTTTTTGCAGAGACTTCAGTCATTCTAATGTTGCTCTCGCGCTTTCTTTCCTGATCTGTACAAACGTTTAGATTTGAAGTTACACATCACTGTTGTGCTTCAGTAGACTTAAAATTGCTTCTTTTATATGTTGCAATTTCATAGTCAGCCCTGGATAGCAGATTAGTTAATCCTCCATTACCTTCAAAGAGAATTTTGACTAAGATAATCCTAATGTAAACCTCAATTCAAAACCACAGATTTTTCTCTTATTTTAAAGAAGTGGACACTCTGACCCTTCTCTTTTAGTTTGAATGACCTCAGTACAATGGTCATGAAGACACTGCATCAAAGGAAAAATAATTTTACTTCATATTATCTTTTCTACTAAAATTGGATTCATTTTGAAATGAACCATTTTTTATTGGGTTATATGGTCTGATCTTTCAATTTTCACTTCACTTCTGGGGTTATTGTATAAAGTGAATTTATTTGTTTCAAATTGTTTTAAACTACTCAAAATGGACTTAGTTTATTATTGAAAGTTAATATACTTTAAAACCTTCTGAAGAATTTTTCCTACTTTAATATCACCACTATAGCATGCTCTTTCAGAAATTAATTTGGAGTTTGCCTTTCAAATTAACAGATTAAAACAGTTATTGAAACTCCTTGGTTTTGTCAATGTACTATCCATGTGAATCAATATTATCTTTTTTTTTTTTTTAATTAAATGTTTTTATTTTGCATTGAGT
>NW_006408547.1:6650968-6660217 GCF_000296735.1 Chrysochloris asiatica | reverse complement strand
GCAAGTAGCTAATTATTTAGAATACAGTCACACACACACACATGTAATTCCTTGTATGTGATAACTCATTACAAATAATTATATAAGATTGTATAGATTGTAGGATAAAGCACTGGACTGCAAGCTCAGTTTGAACTACAAGGTCGGCAGTTCAAATTCACCAGCCACTCCTTGGAAACCCTAGTCAGGGTTGCTATGAGTCTGAATTGACTCTACAGACCTTAACAACAATTATATAGAAATTACAAATATGAGAGTTTAAAAGGGTTAGTTTTCAATTCTTTGACATAAAAATATGTTATAATATCATCAGGAGCATAAATTACTAGGGAAATATCAAAACTGCTTACCTATTATCAATGAGACAGCTGTAGTAATAGCATAGGAAGCTTCAGTGCTTCACCCAAGTTCATGTTTCTGTGCAGGGGTGGAACCAGAGACTGGGATTTGATTTTACTGTATAGTGCCACAAAGTGATGTGATGGATAAATACGTACATTTGATAAAAGATTCTCAGGCTGACATCCTCTCCATTATACTATGCTGTTGCTGTTGAGTGCCATCTAGTCATTTCCAACTCGTAGTAGTAGCCCTATATACTAACTGGTCTTCATTGTAGACATATGGATATTGTACTATCACAGACAACATTATACTTCAAGATACATCTTGAATTGTCCTTTTTGATGATGAATGTGACCTCATTCCTCTTCAATTTGTCATATGATTTATGATTCTCAGCATCATAATCCGTGTGATGGTCAGAATCAAAATGGGCAATTCCAGTGCATTTCACCACCACTTGTCTGTCAGTTTGTTGTACTGTGATGGCTTGTGAGTTGCTGTGATTCTGGAAGCCGTGCCACAGGTATTTCAAATACCAGCTGGGTCACCATGGTAAACAGAAGAGCTTCCAGATGAAGACAGACTAGGAAGAAGGAGAGACAAACTACTTCCAAATATTTAGTCACTGAAAACCTTATGAATAGCAGAGAAACGCTGTCAGATATAGTGCCAGGAAATGAGCCTGTCAGGTTGGAAGGCACTCAAAATGCGACTGAGGAAGAGATGCCTCCTCAAAGTAGATTTCACTGTGATGATGCGAATGGAGTAAAACCCTTGGGATTAAAGCTCTTGGGACCTTCATGTGCTGATAGGGCGCAACTCAAAATGAAGAGAAACAGCTGTAAGCATCCATTAATAATCAGAACATGGGATATACGAAGCATGAATCTAGGAAAATTAGAAATAGTCAAAAATGAAATGGAACATGTAAGCATCTAGATCTTAGGCATTAGTGAACTTAAATGGACTAGCATGGGCTATTCTGAATATGACAACCACATAGTTTACTATGCAGGGAATGACAACTTGAAGAGGAATGGTGTTGCATTCATCATCAAAAAGAACATATTAAGATCTATTATGTTGTACAACACTGTCTGTATAGGATAATATCCCTGTGCCTACAGGAAAAACCAGTTAATACCACTACTATTCAAATTTACACACCAACCACTAAAGCTAGTGAAGATGAAATAGAAGAATTCTACCAACTTCTATCTGAAATTGATCAAACATGCAATCAAGATGTATGGATCATTACCTGTGATTGGAATGCAAAGGTTGGAAATAAAGAAGAAGGATCAGTAGTTGGAAAATATTGCCTTGGTGTTAGAAATGATGCTGGAGATCACATGATAGAATTCTTTAAAACTAATGATTTGTTCATTACAAATACCTTTTTTAAAACAGAATAAGAGATGACTATAAACATGGACCTCTTCAGATGGAAAACACAGAAATCAAATTGACTACATCTGTGGAAAGAGAAGGTGGAAATCTCCATATTCAGCCAAAAGTAGGCCAGGGGCAGACTGTGGAACAGACCATCAATTGCTCATATGCAAATTCAGACTGAAGCTAAAGAAAATGAAAACAAGTTCATGAGAGCCAAAATGTGACTTTGAATATATCCTACCTGAATTTAGAAATCATCTGAAGAACAGATCTGATCCATTAAACACTAGAGACCAAAGACCAAAAGAGTTGTAGGATGACATCAAAAACATCATACAGGAAGAAAGCAAAAAGTCATTAAGAAGACAAGAAAGAAGGAAAAAGATCAAAATGGATGTCAGAAGAGACTCTAAAATTTGCTCTCCAGCATAGAAATGCTAAAGCAAATGGAAGAAATGAGGAGGTACAAGAGCTGGATAGAACATTTCAAAGGTTAGCCTGAGGAGACAAAGTTAAATATTACAATGAAATGTGCAAAGATCAACTCTACTTCGAGGAGGCAACTCTTCCCCTGTCATAATTTGAGTGCTTTCTAAACTGAGAGGCTTATCATCTATCACTATATGTGACAATATTCTGGTGCTATTGATAATGCTTCAATATTCAATATTCTGTTGCTCTCTAACAGTGTTCCACTGCTATTCATAAAGTTTTCGGTGGTTAGCCATTCAGAAGCAGTCTGCCTCTCCTTCTTCCTAGTCTGTTTTAGTCTGGAAACTCATCTGAAACCTGTCCACCATGATAACCCTTCTGGTATTTAAAATAGCTTTCAGATTGCAGTAACTGGAAGTGGCATAGCTTTCTGATCACAGAAACACGAATATGACAAATTATCTAATGAGTGGTTGTTGTTGTCAGGTGCCATCTAGTCGGAACCGACTCAATAGCAACCCCACGCACAGCAGAACGAAACAATATCCAATCCTGGGCCAACCTCACTACCGCTGCCACACTTGATGCCATCAATGATGCCACCTGGCTGATGCATCTTGTTGGGGTCTTCCTCTTTTTCTCTGACCCTCCACCTTACCCAGCATGACATCCTTCTCCAGTGACTGTTCCCTCCTGACAATATGTCCAAACTGATGAGTGGTGGAAGAGTAGAATAACAAGTCTTCTTTTCATATATAAGTGTGTTTAGATTGAGCTACAAAATACTACAGACCATGGGGAGTAAATTGCACACAATTGATGGTTGGGATTATTAGCTTTATAGTAGTATTGATTGGAGTCCTGATATGGCACTGTGAGCTAATGCGCTTTACTGCAAAGTCAGTTTGATCTACAAGGTCAGCAGTTCAAGCTCACCAACCACTCTTCGGAAGCCCTATACAAGGTTGCTATGGGTCAAAACTGAATCAGCAGCACTTAACAGCAACAGTATTCATCATATTTACAAATTTATTGTTGATTTGGAAACTGAAAGAAAATCCAAGCAATGTAGACCGAAAGTGGCAGGGAAAAAAATAATTAAAAATTTAAGCATTTGGTAAAAATGATTTAAGAATATTGAGCAGGCATGTAAGTTTGTTGGCGACCACATTGCTCTCCTGGTGAGTGGAAGAGGGAGAAAGGTAGCACTGAAGAAATGGACTGAGTTCAATCATATTCCATAGACTCCCATTGACTTGGAGATGAGAGAGAAGAGGAAGGGCTGTTTGGTCAAAAGTGTGGTAAGACCTGGGGTCACTTGAGCCCATGGACAAGGACAGAGCTACAGAGGGCTAGAGCTGAGAGTGAAGTATCCAGCTGATATGAAGTGAGGGAAGATGCACAAGAACACCCAAACTTGCAGATAATACCTATTGAACAAGTCTTCATGGCTAGATAATCAGAACTCATATAGAAGAATATAAGGAAAAAAAAATTTTTTTTTTGATAAAGGAAATGAGGGTAAATTGCTACAATTTGATGAGCTTGACCTATACTCATACATGTAGAAGCTCAAAATACCAACAGAGAGGGAAGGAGTCTTCACATCAAGTATCAATGCTATCCCCTCTGTATACAGGGTAGATAGGGAAGGGCAACTTAGACAATGGCTACCTAAAATGAGGGATGGACGATAAAAGCATGAAGTGAATGGCTTACAAGTTTTTAAGAGGAAGCACAGTTTAAAAGTGTGCAGGGGAAGACAGAGTCCCCACTGAATAGTTTTCATCTCATCTGAAAAGAGATGAGGATAAGATTCTTATGATTCAGTAGTGAGTAGTTGTTATTATGACTAACTGCAACTGTCACAATTGTAAAGGTAGAAGTTTTGTAACAAAAATGGGGGAATAGTTAATCTTAACAGTGCAGAAACAGAGAACATTAGGACCATCAAGGGAGAAGATCTCAAGTGGAATGTGGGACCCTATCCAGAGAAGCAGCGACACCAGAGATGGAGGCAAAGATGGGGATATGGAGAGAGGGAGCAGCTGAGGACTCTAGATTCATGGAAAGAGAGGGAATGAGAGCTGGCATCCAGGAGGCAGTCTTTCAGAATGTGCTATTTGGTAGTTTAAATTATTATACATGCCTGGGTGGTTAAAAAACAAAATACAAAAAAAGAGCTAAAATGAATAGGAAGAAATACTTTTAACTGATGGTACATGGAGGGGATTATAATCATTGTAATGAAACAAAGTATATGATTTGTTGAATGTAAAACTGATTATCTGCCCTGTAAACTTTCATTCAATTCACAATAAAAATAAAAAAAGACATAGGAATGAGTTACTGGAAACCTATGATATGATCATCAGGATAAAAAACTCAAAACTTAGAAAATAAATAGGGATTAAACAAATCTTAGTTTCTGTTTATAGGCCAAGTTATTGTTGTGGTTATTAAAGTGCTTTTGAGTCAGTTCCTACTCATAGTGAACCTGTATGGGGTTTTCAAGTTTATAATTGATTGCAGTAGCTGAAAACCTCATCTTTCTCTCATGGAGCAGCTGGTGGGCTTGAATCATTGACCTTGTGTTTCACACAAGGTTTATCCTACAGAGTCACCATGATCCCATGATGGCTAAGTACATCTTGGTTAAATTAGAGGCTATTGAGTTTATAGAAAGAATTTCAAGCAGGCATTTTGAAATTAAACTGGAGTTTGAGTTGTTAGGATCATTGGTTTGGGAAATCGAGAATAAGAAATGAGGTACATTATGAAAGAAAGGAAAACACACACAAGAATGGCTCTGAAAATACAAGACAAAAGAAAGCAATGACTTGAGTAAAACAATGTAAACAGAATGATTATAGATAACATACTTCTAACACTTTTAGTATTTGAATATGCAATTTAGAAAGCATTATATACACATCTGGAGCTTGGTGTCACACTGTAGGATAAGCACTCAACCATAATGTTGGTTTGAACCTCAGGTCAGGGATTCAAACTCACCAGCTGCTCTTTGGACATCTTTTGCAGGGTTGCTATGAGTTGGAACCGATTCAGTGGCACTTAACAACAGCAACATGAATGGATCTAAAATGCGTATTTTTCACACACTTTATTAAAAAATAAAATCTAGTAAACACAGTCATGTGCAGAATCATAGTTTTTGTTTTAAATGTGTAGTTAATGTAGTGGAAGGTAAAGGAAGCATGAAATACCATAAAGGAGTTGTTAGAATAATTGACTCTACATTTTATGAATGGGATCTGACAATACATGATGCGATTAATGTGATTTCTTTTAACTTAATTCTATTGGCATTTTTCCATTTCAATAATTATGTTTACATCATAATTTTCATGGCTTCCTAGTGTATCACTGTATCCCATAATGAATTTAATTAGACTTCCATTATTGAATATTGAGGTTAGTTACCTTTTTTTTTGATTCTTATAAACCACTCTGTAATAAACCTTTGGTAATTACATCTTGATCCACTTAGACTATTATTTCACAAGAGGATGCATTTTAAATAACAAAACAAACAAAAGCATCAATCTCGTGTGCTAGTTATATTTTTGGTATTCATTGATTAAGAAAATTGTCCTAAAATATTATTACCACATAAAAAGAACCCAATAAGCATTTGCTAAATGAAAAATTCTTTAAAATATTTAGCTACTAAAGCAGCGTCTACATGTTTGTAAAACATATCCCTTATTTCCCTTGTGCGTTTTTGTCTTCATTCTCATTTGAAGATTTTGTTGTTGGTGTTGCTATTATTTAACATAAGGTTCTCCTGAGGTTTTGCTCTAAGTAGCAAACACTATTAGTAAGAGAAACACGTTCTTTTATTTTTGATGTTCTACTTTCAGGATTGAGACCTGAACATTATAAACACAAAGCCTTATGAAACCACTGTGTTTGTGGATATTCCCAGAACTTGTCACGATAGAACCAAAACAATGGTCATCAGGCAGGCAGTGATAGCATAGATCCTGGACCTGGTGGAGTAGAATAAGAAAGGAGAAAAAAATAAAAGGAAGAATGACCTGAGAAATGGTAGACAACAGAAGTTCATTAATACCCTGGACCTCAAGTGTGCTTGCGATCTGTTTCTAGTCAGTATGAACCACCACATGGTTGTTTTATTACTAGAATTCTGACACCTCTTATTGTTGTTGTTGTTGCTAAATACCCTTGAGTTAGTTCCAACTCATAATGACCCTGTAGAGATTTTCCAAGAACCTATAAGATTTACTAAAACATAGAAGGAACTCAATAATTATGTGTTGAGTGAATGAATGTCTGTACTACTTATTCTATGTTAATTCAGTTATGTGTACAAATAGATTTTCCAAATTACAATAATTGTCAAGTCCTCTAGGGGCTGAGGGTCATGGGTGAAAGTAACTTTACCATCTTTAGTTTTACTGGGACTCCTGTTTATCCTGTCTTTCTGTCCCTGCCTGTTTCTAGGGGTAGGTAGTAAACACAACCTGCCATATTTGTTTTATACCCCAGGTTCTATGATCTAAGCCAAAATAATCTCACTAAACTCTGTCTATTCAGCTAGCAACAAACAAAAACTAATTTAAAATTGATAACAATGTCAAGGGAGAAGAGTGGAGAACGGGACCCTACCCAGTGAAGCAGTGATGCCTGAGATGGAAGCAGAGATGATGATGTACAGTGATAGAGCAATTGGGGATTTTAGACACAGAGAGGGAGAGGGGCTGTGTGCTGACAACCGGGAACAGGCTTGTAGTGTATGTATACCCTTTGGTTGATTGATGATGCATGGAGGGGATTGTAACCATGGTAATGAAACTATATACAATAAGATGAATGTAAAACTAATGTTCTCCCATGAAAGCTATCATATAATTCACAATGAAACATTAAAAAAATTTTATAACAATGTAAAATCACAGCACTGCCATTGTCTTCCTACAAGGTAGCCTTGATTATAATTAACTGCTAGTGATATGCAATGTGGAATTGCTTTCCTGCTATGTACTAGTCTTAGGGTGTCATAATTAATTAATAGATTAAATAAATCCAAATATAAGTACTGAAATAGTAAAATTACCTAAAACTAAACTAGTTAATTATTGGTGTGTTTTACAAGCACCCTTGAGTTAAAATATATTCTAAACTGGACTCTCATATTTTATGGGCCTATTTTCTCTCTTTTGACCCATTTATCTTCCTCTAGAACTCATCTCCGCCGTCATTCGCTTCAGAATTTCCACTGACCTTAGTGTCTTTGTTTTGTTAACCCAAGATTGATACTGTATGACCTTTATTGTTGAATTTACAAGTTGATAAAATTTTCACAGCCTTGCGTTTCCTGTAGGGTTTACCCTTAATTACAGATTCACTTACTGAATGGTTCTCAGCAGCTTCTGGCTTATATTATCAAAAGACTAGTGCACACATATTAAAAGGATGTAGAAAATGAACAGTTCCTTCTTTTATCCAGTATTGTTTACATTAAAAAGCTGTTTCCTAAAAGTATTTTATGTGCATTATCCTTTTATCTCTAGGTAAATTAATGTATTTTTAACTATGAGGTTTTATTCTTTTTTCTTTTTGTTTTAATAGCACTAATAAAAAATACAAAACATCATGCCTGTGTTTATTTGGTAATTCTGATATTTTCCTTAACATGATATGCTGTCGTTAAGTGCCAGCAAGTCCATTCTGATTCATAACAACCTCTACAGGGTTTCCAAGGAGCAGCCCATGGGATTTAACTGCTGACATTGCAATTAACAATGCAGTCCTCATGCTTCAGCATCACACCAGGGCTGCTAATATGACAAAACAAATATAATTCTGTTTAAATTTGATGAATTTGTCAATTTTTACATAGTTAATCATTGATGATTGAAAATTTATTAAATACAATATATTTGGAAAAATTTCCATTTAATGATATATACATTGATTCAGATAAATTACATTCATGCCATTTATGCTTAATAAGTAATAATGAAGTTAAATTTTACTTATATTAACAATGATTTGGATAATATTTGCAATATTCTGTAGTCAAATTTCATATAAAACTACATATAGAAAAATATTAATTTGTACATTATCTCAGTGAATAAAGACTAAAATGACATAAAGAACTTTTTGTAGAGAAAGAATAGCTGATGCTCAGGTAGCATGCCTATTATAACTTTGTATTTATTCAAGATTTATACATGTTATTACAAACCTACAATATGAAAGTATTCTCAAAGATTAAGGGAAACAATTCTGCTAATGGGTATTTGAATTTTGCTCATATTTTGATTTTCTTATCCCATCTGTTGAGCTACACCCAACACCATCACAATCATACGCTGCTTCTTTCTTTCTTTATAATGCTTACAATTTTCAAGTTCATACATTTGATTTACTTTTCTGCTTCTAAGTATATGCGGCCAGTTTGTCATACTCTGGTGGCTTGTGTGTCCCTGTGATTCTGGAAACTATGCCAAGGATATTTTAAATACCAGCAGGGTCATCCACAGTGGATAGGTTTCAGATGAGCTTCCAGATGCAGACAAACTAGGAAGAAGGAGAGATGGACTATTTCCAAATATTTAGTCACTGAAAACTTTATGAGTAACAGTGGGATACTGTTATCACCAGAATATTGAATATTTAAATATGATGAAGAGCACCAGAATATTGTAAGATATAGTGCTGGAAGATAAGCCCCTCAGGTTGGAAGGCATTCAAAATATGACCGAGGGAGAGCTGCCTCCTCAAAGTAGAGTTGACCGTGGTGACACAGATGCAGTAAAACCTTTGGAGCCTTCATTTGCTGATGGGCACAACTCAAAATGAAGAGAAATTGCTGTAAACATCCACTAATAATTGGAATTTGGAATGTTCAAAGTATGAAGCTAGGAAAATTTGAAATTGTCCAAAATGAAATGGAATGCATAAATATTGATATCCTAGGTACAAATGTATTCCTTCCATCTTTTCTTGATGCATTCTGCATCATTCAATAATTTGCCCAGTGAATCTTTCAATAATGAAAGTCGAGGCTTGAATTTTTTCTTC
>NW_006408547.1:6637557-6641408 GCF_000296735.1 Chrysochloris asiatica | reverse complement strand
GGATTGTAACTATGGCAATGAAATGATATATGATAGGATGAATGTAAAACTAATGTTCTCCCATGTAAACTATCACATAATTCACAATAAAACATTAAGAAAAAAAAAAGAACAAACCAATCTATGATGGCTGAAGTACAGCCACAGTACTCTGGTCCTTTGAAACCAGGATGATCAGATTTGTCTCTCCTACTTCAGACCTACTATCAGGAGGAACCAGTCCCTGGAGAAGGATATCATGTTTATAAAGTGGAGGGACGGTGAAAAAGAGGAAGTCCCCCAATGAGATGGATTAACACAGTGACTGCAGAAATAAACTCTGATTTAGCGAGAATTTTAAGACTGACCTGGGATTTGTGAGTTTTCGTTTTGTTGCATAAGATTGTTATGAGTTGGTACCAACTTGATGGTGCCTAACAAAAACAACATTGAGTTAGGCACAAGGAATGTATTTATTATGACATTTATATAACCAATTTGGCTTGCTTGGCAGCTAATACAAAAAAAAAAAAAAAGTAACACAAACTCTTTTAAATAAGTGAAATAATACACATTGATACACAGTGATGACATATAATTTTTTTTCTTTCAATAGAGCTAAATTCAGTTAGTACTGTGTTGCTTATGTTCTAATGTAAAAGACATTTAGTCTAAAGTACAGTAACGTAATTACTAGTTTTAAGTATGATCCAAAAGTGCAGCTCAAAATGATGAGATTTTATATCAGATGTCTCCAAAGGGAGAAGGTATAACCAGATTTGAGTTCACTGAAACCATTTTTTTCCCCCAGAAAGAAAGACCCATGAGAGAATGTTTCTGTTTTCTCAGGGTAGTGTATTGTGGTGAACAGGGACAGACTTAGGGGCAAAGCCACGTTTTAACATAGTTAATTTTTCTCAACTTTTGTTTCCTATGCTGAAAAGTGGAAGGTGCACTATACAATCAATATAAAGATTAAAGAGGAATCACAGGGGGAAAATGTAGAACCAGGCACATAGTACATGTTTGATACATGTTAATTGACTTCCTTTAATCCAAAGTCTTACCTTTCTTTAATTACCAATAGCTCCTCTGGTAGCGTAGTGGTTACAAATTGGGCTGTGAACCTTAAGGTCAGCGGTTCGAGACTACCAGCCGCTCCGCGGGAGAAAGATGAGGCTTTCTACTCCCATAAAGATTTACACCCTCGGAAACCCTGTACAGGGTCGATACGGGTCGGAACCGACTCAACAGCACTTAGCAACAACCTCTTGGTGGGAGGATAATAAATTGTAAATTAATCTGTCTTATTATTCATTATTTTCAAGGGTGTAGTTGTTAGTTGTCATTGAGCAGGTTCTGAGTCAAACCTTGACTCATAGCAACTCTGCCCAACAGCACAAAACACTGCCCTGCCCTGTGACATCCTTACAATCATTGCAATGTTAATCTCTAAAGTTGCAAACACTGCGCCATTCATCTCAATGAGGGTCTTTCTCTGACTTTCTACTTTACCAAGTGTGATGTTCTTCTCTAGGGACTGGGCCCTCACGATAACATGTCCAAAGTACATCAGACAAATTCTCACTATGATTGCTTCTAAGAAGAATGCTGGTTTCAAAGACAGATTTGTATGTTCTCCTGGCAGTCTGTTGTAAAAAACAAACAAAAACCCTCCCTAAAGTCATGGTTGTCACTTTGAAGACTCAGGGGCACCTGGCCCAAGGCATGGTATTTTCAATTGCCTCATATACATACAAATGCTGGACAATGAATAAGGAAGACTGAAAATTTAATGATTTTGAATTATGGTATTGGTGAAGAATAGGAAGTGGTCTTCCAGAAGAATTTTTATGGGGAGGAGGGTAAATTTGCATACCATAAAATTAACCATTGAAATTACACCATTCAGTAGCATTTGTGGGGCACTGTAAGATAAGGACTGGACTGATAACCACAAGGTCATTCATTCAAATCCCCCAGCCACTCCTCAGAAATCCCATTTAGTGTCACTATGAGTCAGAACCTACTCAATGGTACTTAAAAACAATGAAAACTGTGACATTTACATTCATATTGTGCAACTGACACCTGGTGTGATGCTTAAAGGCACTAGACTGTTAACCACATCTCAGTGGTTCAAACTCACCAGTTGCTCCCTGGGAATCTTATATAGGATTGCTTGAGTCAGAACTGACTTGACAGTACTTGACAAACAAAGCAAAATGTATTTTGGAGGGCTTGATAGCTCATTTCTTTTTATCATTGAGTAAAAATCTTATCTTATTATAAGAGTGTGCAATAATTTGTTATATGGTCACCTATCAAAGGACATCTTTTTGTTCTTGTTTTTTAAATGCTTTATTGTGAATTATGTGATCGTTTATATGGGAGAACATTAGCTTTACATTCATCCTATCGTATATCATTTCATTGCCATGGTTACAATCCCCTCCATGCATCATCAGCCAACCAAAAGGTATACCCTGCAAGCCTTCCCCTGGTTATCAGCACACAGGGCCTCTCCTTCTCTGGGTCTACAGTCCCCAGCCATTCCCTCTCTCCACGTCATCGTCTCTATCTCCATGTCTGGCATCACTACTTCTCTGGGTAGGGTCCCACATTCTGCTCTTCTCTCTTGATGGTCCCAGGGACTTCTGCTCCTGGACTGCAAAGTCACCCATTCCCCTCATTTTGCTACAAAATGTCTACCTTTACATTTCCAACAGTCACAGTCAGTACTGATAGCAATTATTCACTATTGTACCACGAGAGCCATCCCCATCTCCTTTCATTAGCTCTGCACAGACAGATTGGATACTACTCCATGGAGATTCTGCCTTCCTCTTCACCCTCTGGATTTAGGCTCCCTCTTGAAAGCTTGTAAGCCAGTCATTTCTTGCCTTTGTAGGCACCCCCCCCCCCGCTCCCATTTTGGGAAAATAATTTCCACGTTGCCCATCCCTGTCTACTCTGTGTATCGAGGGGGTGGGAAAGATCCTCGCTGTAAAGATTTGTTCCCTCTTTTGAGCTACTACATCCATAGGTGTACATCAAGTTCATCAAATTGTATAAGATTACTCTTTTTTTCCCCTTCTTTCTTCTAGTTGAATTCTGATCATCCAGCCATTGAAGCCAGGTCAAGTGGGTATTATATACAAGTATGGGTGTTCTTGTACACATGCCCTCACTTCTAATCTGCTATATGCTTCACTCTCCACTCTAGTACTCTGTGGCTATGTTACTGACTCTGGGCCTAGGCGTCCCCAAGTCTTGCTACACTGCTGGCCAATCAGGTCTCCACCTGGGTTCACAGGAGTCTATTGAATGAGGTAGGGCTTAGCTTGTTGCTTCATTGCTATTTTTCCCTCAGTTCCCCTTATTGGTGACCAACGTGGTCACCAATCAGAGTGCATGTCTACTCTTGTATTCCCATTGAGTCTTGGAAGGGAGTTTGCCCTGAGGGGACCTGATCACTTGCCTTGATGTTGCCTGGGTGAACAAGTTGCTTGTTCTTGTAGTAATCAGTTGGTCAGTCATTATTATTTTGTGTTTTTCCTGTCTTTCTTCAAGAAGCATCTTCTGTTCTTCTAGGTGCTGCAGGCTGGTCTGTTTGTCCTTTCCAGTGACAGTTTCCCACCTCAGAAAATTCTGGATGGGATTCAGGGTTCCCCCTATGGTCTTATGTATTGCAGAGGCTCCACAGAAAGCCTCCTTCACTGGGCACGTTGCAGGTCCATTTTAGGTATTCCAATCAGTTAGTTACAGATAGAAGATGGACTTACAAGATTTCTATGGTGATATTTCTGGCTATTCCTTTCTCTCCCCCTCAAGTGTCTATTTTATAATGGTATGCAAGGGAAATCAAGATT
>NW_006408547.1:6635589-6637457 GCF_000296735.1 Chrysochloris asiatica | reverse complement strand
ATGGCACCTGACAACAACAACAACAGGTACAAGTGAGTTGAAATGGACTGGTATGGTCATTTTAAATTTGACAATCATATGGTTTACTATGCCAGGAATGAAAAATTGAAGAGGAATAGTGTCAAATTCACCATCAAAAAGAACATATCAAGATTTGTCTTGAAATACAACATTGTCTGTGATAGGATAATGTCCATAAAACTACAAGGAAAACCAGTTAATACCACTATTATTCAAATTTATGTACCAAACACTAAAGTCATTTATGATTAAGTTGAAGAATTCTACTAGATTCTTCAGTCTGAAATTGATCAAACATGCTACTAAGATGTATTGGTAATTACTAGTGATTGGAATGCAAAGTTTGGAAACAAGGAGGAAGGATCAGTTGTCGGAAAATATGGCCTTGGTGATAGAAACAATATTGGAGAACAAATGATAGAATTTTACAAGACCAATGACTTCTTCATTGCAGATGCCATTTTAAACATCATAAAAGATGACCATACACATGGACCTCACCAGATTGAATACACAGAAAAGAAACTGACTGTATCTGTTGAAAGATACAGTAAAAAAGCTCCATATCATCAGCCAAAACAAGGCCAGGGGCAGACTATCAATTGCTGTGGAACAGACTATCAGTTGCTCATATGAAAGTTCAGGTTGAAGCTGAAGAAAATTAAAGTAAGTACACGAGAGTCAAAATATGACTTTGAACATATCCCACCTGAATTTAGAGATCATCTCAACAACAAATTTGATGCATTAGACACTAAAGACTGAACACCAGAAAAGATGTGGGATGACAGCAAGAACATCAGAGAGGAAGAAAGCAAAAGGTTATTAAGAAGACAAGAAAGATGGACAAGACCAAAATGGATGTCAGAGACTCTTAAACTTGCTATAGAGCATAGAGGTGCTACAGCAAATGAAAGGCATGAGGAGGTGAGAGAGCTGCACAGAAAGTTTCAAAGAACAGCTTGATAAGGCACAGTCAAATATTATAACAAAATCTTCCAAGAACTGGAGTTAGAAAACCAAACGGGAAGAACACACTCAGAATTTCTCAACTTGAGGGAACTGAAGAAAACGTTCAAGCCTCCACTTATGGTATTGAAGGATTCTATGGGCATATTATTGAAGGCTGCAGAAAACATCAAAAGAAGATGGAAGTAAACACAGGGTCACTGTACCAAAAGAAAATGGTTGATGTTCAATCATTTTAAGAGGTAGTATATGATCAACAGCTAACGGTCCTGAAGGAAGAAGGTGCATTGAAGGTATTGGTAAAGAACAAGGCAATGGGAATTGATGGAGTACGAATTGAAATATTTCAACAAACTGATGTAGCACTGGAGGCTCTGACTCATCTTTCCCAAGAAATTTCAAAGACCTGGCTAACTGACCGAAAGGGATTTGTATTTGTGCCCATTCCAAAGAGAGGGGACCCAACAGAATGCAGAAATCATCAGATAATATCATAAATATCACATTCAAAATCTTGCTAAAGATTATACAAAAACAGCTGTAACCACACATTGACAGAGATTCAAGCTAGATTCAGAAGAGGATATGGAATGAGGGATATCATTTCTGACATCTGGTGGATCTTGGGGAAAGCAGAGAATACCAGAAAGATGTTTATCTGTGCTTTATTGATTATGCAAAGGCTTTCAATTGTGTGGATTATGACAAGCTATGGACAATATTGTGGGGAATGAGTATTCTGGAACATTTAATTGTGCTCATGAGGAACTTGTACACAGACCAAGAGGCATCTGTTCAAACAGAACAACGTAATATTGAATATTTTAAAATTAGGAATGGTGTGCGCAAGGGTTATATCTTTTCTCCATACATATTCA
>NW_006408547.1:6633648-6635489 GCF_000296735.1 Chrysochloris asiatica | reverse complement strand
GGCAGCATCAATGGACTCAAGCGTGACAACAATTGTGAGGTTGGCCCTGTACCAGGCAGTCTTGCATTTTGTTGTGCATAGGGTCTCTGTGAGTCAGTACTGACTCTATGGCACCTAACAACAACAACAACAACAACAACAACAACATTTTAACATGTATGTAGGCTCTGTGAAGAAATGATGCTAAAGGAAGGAACATGACTGCTGGGTCATTTGGTAAGCTGATCATTAGTTTTAATAGAAAAGATCAAATTGTCTTTCAAAATGTCTTCACCAATTTGCATTCTCAGCATCAATAAATGAGAGTTCCTATAGCTCCACATCTTTTCCATCATATGGTGGTGTCACTATAATGGATTTTAGATATTTTAATAGGTGTATATGAATCTAATTGCTAATATGGTGTCCTGGTATGGCTCTGCAGGCTAATGTGCTAGATCAACTCCAAGGTTGGCAGTTCAAACTCACTAGCCACTCCTCGGAAACCCAATACAGGATTGTATGAGTCAGAATGGAACCAACTAATGGCACTTAACAACAACAACCACAACAGTAGGAGTATGGAATTCTGCTTCTGTGCTTTAGGATAAGCATTGGACTGCTCACCACCCAGTTAAAAGCCTTTGAAAAGTCAATAAAGTATAAGTAGACATCTTTCTAGGATTCTCTGCTTTCTGTCAAGATCTTTCTGATGTCAGCAGTTATACTTCAATTCCACATTCTCTTTGGAATCGGGCTTGAGTTTCTGGCATGCAGTATTTAGGATTCTGTGTCAACTAGACTAGGTCAGGATTTCCTGAGGTTTGGCAGTTGAGATGTGCTTATTCCTATGGTGATGAAACCTAATACAGGCATGGGTTACCTCTGTAATGAGTGGCTATGAGCAGTCGCTCAAAGGGCTGCATCCTTGAGAGGGTGGCCTGTTCCCAATATAATAGACATGCAGGAAAATCTCTCTCTCTCATCTGCTGGGGATCTGGGACTCCGCAATTGTAATAAACTTCTCCTTTTATTTCACTGATTTTGCTTCTCTAGAAAATCTGGCCTAAACCATGGCAGTCCCTGTCAGTGTATTGTTACAACTGTTTTTGAAGTATCTTCAGCAAAATTTAACTTGCATGTGATATTAATTATATTGGTCAAAGATATCTGTATTCCATTGGGACACCACTCTTTGGAATGGGCATCTCTTCCAATCAGTTGAAATAAGGAACTTTTCTAATCAGTAGGCCAGGTCTTCCAAATTTCTTGGCATAGATGAGAGAGCGACTCCAATGCTACATCAGTTTGTTGAAAGGTTTCAGTTTGTATTACATCAACTCTTGTAGTTTTGTTTTTCACCAGTACCTTAAGCACAGCTTCTTCAGGATCTAAAATCCATTATAGTCATTTTCACCATACGATGGAAAAGAGGTGGAGCTATAGGAACTCTCATTTATTGCTGCTGAGAATGCAAATTGGTGAAGACATTTTGAAAGACAATTTGATCTTTTCTTTTAAAACTAATGATCAACTTACCAAATGACCCAGCAGTCATGTTCCTTCCTTTAGCATCATTTCTTCACAGAGCCTACAGACACATTAAAATGTTGTTGTTGTTAGGTGCCATAGAGTCAGTACTGACTCATAGAGACCCTATGCACAACAGAATGAAACACTGCCCGGTCTTGAGCCAACCTCACAATTGTTGCCACGCTTGAGTCCATTGATGCTGCCTCTGTGCCAATTCATCTCGCTGGGGGTCTTGTCTTCCTTTTTGTCTCTGACCCTCTACCTTACCAAACATGATATCCTTCTCTAGTGACTGGTTCCTCCTGACAATATGTCCCAAGTATGAGAGA
>NW_006408547.1:6625874-6632828 GCF_000296735.1 Chrysochloris asiatica | reverse complement strand
TAAAGTACAGGTAAACTTCTTTCTGGTATTCTCTGCTTTCAGCCAAGATCCATCTAACATCAGCAATGATATCCCTCATTCCACATCCTCTTCTGAATGTGACTTGAACCTCTGGAAGTTCTCTGTCAGTGTATGCTTGCAGCCGTTTCTGTACTACCTTTAGTAAAAGTTAACTTGCATGGGATATTAAAGATACTGTCTAATGATTTCATCATTCCATTGGGTCATTTCTCTTGGGATGGACACAAATATGGATCTCTTCCAATCTGTTGACCATATAGTTGTCTTCCAATTTTCTTGGCATAGATGAGTGAGTGCCTCTAGTACCACCTCACTAACTTGAAAGATTTCAATTTTTATTCCATCACTTCCTGGTACCTTGTTCTTTGACAGTTTCCTCAGTGTACCGTGAACTTCTTCCTTCATTATCATTGGCTCTTGATCATATGCTACCTCCTGAAATGGTTGAACATCAACCATTTCCTTTTGGTATAGTGACTCTGTGTATTCCTTCCAGAATACACAACTAAAATTATTTTAGAATAAAATATACTCTGGTCTCTCGAGAACTAGGGCCAGGGTCCAAAACTTGGACAGACTCGTCCATCTTTAGAATCACCACTGAACTTGTGAGGGCATGGAGAAAGGGCATTTGAAAAAGTTACAGTGCTTTTTTAAGTTACTTTTTTCTTAATACAGAGTTCTTTCCTTCTTCCTTTTTTTTAGAGATCCAATCCAAGCTTTATTAACATAAAGCTAGCAGTCTGGAGGACAGGGGAATAATTTCTCAAGACCGTCCTGTCCATTATGAAGAGCTGGGACATTATATAGGGTAAGTTACATTTGAATATACACTTAATCTGTCTTAACATCAAGATAGCATTCTTTGGGTAAAGGAAACAATAAATCAATCAACTTCCTCGAACATTTTACCTTAGGGTCTCAGCTACTGAATTTCGGATATAATTATCTGGGTGTGTTTAAGGACACCCTATTTTCTTTGTCCTATTCTAGGACCATAAGGTCATTTTAGCTAATTAATAATCTTTCTAGTTACTGGGTCCTCATTTGAGGCTTACTGACTAAACCCACTCCATTTTGTTTAGGTCAGTAGATCCATGCTATCATTCCCCACTCTTATTTTTAGATTTTATTTCTATGAAATTTGCTTCAAATGAAAATGGTTACTTTGATCCTGGACATTATTCCTTGGATTAAAAAACCTAAGTTTAGGTCGTTAAAAACAGTAAATTTTACAAAGGGCAATATATGAAAATTCCTATGACAATACAAACCCAGACCTCATTATTAACCTGGGTAGCCACTTTAGCTTAGGTAACTAAGAAAAATAACTCATTATCTTCTCTAAAGAAGTCCTTCCACTTAGGGCAGTGATTGTCTGGGAGGTAGCATTAAGGGTCTTTTACCATTGGACAGGCAGCTCTGCTTATTTTCACATTTAGGGTCAAGACCTTGGCAAACATTACAATAAAGGGGTAGGGTCACATGCTCAGCTGGACTGAACAGATTCGATTGGTACAGACCTCAACTTGGGGGAGCGGTAACAATGAGGTCTATCAGTCAAGTCCTGTTTCTGGGGTAGGAAGGCGGTGAACTTCCAAATGTACAAGGCCTCTCCTCCCCTCATCTCACCCCAATAGATTTAGCAGGGATGTAGGAGAAGGCCTTAGTTCCACAGAGGAAAAACTCCCCAGGTGGAGCTATGTTACAGAGTACTAACTCCAATAAGACAGAAAGTAAAGGATGGTTCAACATAAAATCACTCTTTAAATAGAAATCAGCCATATTTATTACATGTTTGCCCAGCTATATCTAAACATTTTCATCCTGGCACTAGGGGATTAGATCCAAGTGTCCAATTTATAGTATGTGAAAAAAGTGTAACACAGCTTTAATAGCAGTTTGAGGTTGGAAGAAGGCTTCATGACCCATTATTGTCCAGTATTTTTCTTGACTCATGTGTGGTGACTCCAGGTCTTGAGGCCCGCCAGTTTGAGAGCAGTGTGTGTGTGTGTGTGTGTGTGTGTGGTGAAGGTGGTTGGGGGTGGTGTAGCAGGATCTTCCAAGACCTAGTCCACTTCTCCTCTAACTGGGAGTCAGGTTCGTCTTTCCATGTTTTGAGGAGAACATGATCCTCAGGTTGGAAGGGGTCAGATTACCTGATTGTCAATCTCCTCATACCAATATGACTGGTTTCCAGAGTCTTAGTCAGTAATTGCCAGACAAGTTCATGAGGAACCTCCATCTGCAGACTCTAGTGGTCTTTAGGAAGACAGTAATGGCCTGAGACTTCATGTGCTTTCGGTTGTTAAATACCTTGGGATGGAGTCATGCCAATTGACCTGTTGAATTTTGCATTTTCTTTCTAATATCAGGGTCAAGTAAGCCTGGTAGATTCATTCAAAGAATTCAGAGGGGTCATCAGCTGGCTTCTGCTGAACTGCTTGTACTGTGTTCAGGGTCTTTTGTTTAGGAATTCCCTTCAGTTCTTCCTTCTTGTAATGTTTTCACTGTTTTCCAGAGTTTTGGCAAAGCTTACTCAGAGAGTTTTATTAATTTTAATATTTTGATGTTTTTGTGGAGAGATGGACACTCGGAGGTACCCACTGAACCATTTTCACTGATGACACTCTTGCTGTTTTTTATTATTTGCAAAATGTTGGCTATAAAAATATAGATATTGTATTTAGATATTGTATGTGTATGTGTGTACATGTAACTATCCAAGAAACTACAATTACTGAAGCATTTATGGTAGAACATTTTTTTTCTTGAAAGTAGCATTTTAATCCACTTATTCATTAAAATACAAATTATATATTTTGTCGCTAATGTCCTACTGTGGCACTGTGGTTTAATGTTCTCGGCTGCAAAGTCAGTTTGAATTGCAAGGTTGGCAGTTCACGCTCACTAGTTGCTCCCAGGTACTCTTACAAAGGGTGGCCATGAATCTGAACTGACTCAATGGCACTTAATAACAACAATGTCTTTACTTCAAAATATACCATGCTGCATGTCAGAACATTTCTGTAATCAACTTTCAATTTGATACTACATAGTCCTACCAACGTTTCTCCCTACCTTGTCAGCAGAAAATAGAATTGTGCCTTCTAGATATAATCGTATAAATAATCCTAACGGATCATATTATGCAATAAGAAATAGAATGTCTTTCATAAATTGGCAAAATAAAGAAGTGTTGTGTTGACCTTTGAAGTGAATGACTCATGAAAATGTGACAACCCAGTAATTCATTCTGAAAAAGTGAGCCTTAATAGTAATGACGGAGTCTTGGTGTGGTTAATGCACCAGACTGCAAAACCATTTGAACTGCAAGGTCGAAGGTTTAAGGTTACCAGCTGCTCCTTGGAAACCCTATATAGAGTCACTATGGGTGGGAATGGACTCTACAGCACTTGACAACAACAACAATAGTAATGATGGGGTCCTGGTGTGGTTAATGCACCAGACTACAAAGCCATTTGAATTGCAAGGTTGGGCGTTCAAGCATACCAGAAACCTTATAAAGGGTGGCTATGGGTCAGAACTGACTCAACAGCACTTAACAACAACAATAGTAATGACAATTCTTTTTCTAAAAAGTAGTACAAAAGAAGCCTATACTGTTGATTTAAACCATCCGTAAACTTTTAAGTAAAGACCTAGCTTATATAAAGCATTTTAAGATGAATTGCAAATCAATTTACTCCTTGAACGTCTCAGTGGGTTACCTTTCCATCTTATTGTATTAAATTTTCGAGGCTACTTCTCCGCTGTGCATATGGAAAGAGAGATTATATGAAGAAACATCACAAACACCTTAGATGCCTGTAGGATATGGAAGCAATTGATGGCTCATAAGGTGGAGAATGGCAGGATCAGCCCTGATTGGAAAAGAGACCTTTTGCCTGTGGAGGAAGATTTGAAAGTAGTAATAAAAGTTACCTTTTGAGGTCAAGCCCCAAGCAAGAACAAAACACAAATGGGCAATTAAAATCACATTCTCACAGCTATTCAAATTTCTCTCATTTTCAAAATGATTTTTTGTGGGGCTGGGACGGGAGGGCCGAGGGCATCAAGGGGAGATGAGCAGGGAGACTGAATGTGGCAGACTCAACTGAGCAATAATTTTTGTTAAAACCCTTTTTGACACAGGCCAGCCAATTTCTTTCAGATGAGTCAATAAAAGTGCTTTGCGATTTGGGCTCTGCTGTAGATCATGAGGGCACTGTTGCCTAGGAACCTCACTGGGGTCTGGGCCCACACTCTGGCTTCAGGTTTGGGGCAGGAAACTGAGCTTTAGGAAGGTTGAGTGGACAATTGCATGGTTGTTTTCACAGTGGAAGCTGAGGGTCAGTCATTTGGGTTCTGGGGAAGAATCAATCATGAAAAGTCATTGTCTTCAGAGTTCTGAATCTGCCTACAGCTAGCTTCTCTGGATCCCTGGGCAGTTTTCTGGAGGGAGGTAAGCAATATTTGCTCTAGTACAATAGATGGACAATCAATTTCCCACTCAGGATCCCTGATGGTCTGTTTCTGTCATGGCTCTGATAGCTCAAGCCCTGTAGAGCACCCTAAGTAGTATTAAAAACATGCCTCCATCTCCTTCCTAGAAGCCAGGAACCTAAAGCAAGGTCACCTAATTGGGTCTTTTCAGTTGTTTGCTGGTGGCCGTCTTCCCATTGTACTCTACTGCCCTTTTCTGGAGGCATGAATTCTGGGTCTCCAGATGAGAGATTAGAACCAGCTCCCGGTGGACTGTGTCTGACTACTGGAATCCTGGTGTGGCTCTGCAGGATAAGAACTGGACCACAAGGTCATTTTGAACCACAAGTTTCGTGGTTCACATCCACCAGTTGTTCCTAAGAAACCCTAAAGAGGGTCACTATGAGTCAGAACCTACTTGACAACACTTAACAACAACATAAGTTGTGAAGTCTTCTGTAAATCATACCTGATTCAGACCTCTGTTCAAAAGATAACATTTCAACATAAATATTAAATTCTATTCTCTAAATATTATAAGGGAGTCCTGCTGTGGCACTGTGGGTTCATACACTGGACTGCAAAATTAATTTGAACCAAAAAGTTGGTGCTTCAAGCTCCATGGCCGCTCCTAAGAAACCCTGTACTGGGTGGCTATGAATCAGAACCAACTTGATGGAACCAACTTAACAACAACACACATAATGCAACCATGAGTGGTTGCCAAGTTGGATACTCATAGTCTCTTAAAATACTGTACAGGGTTTCCAAGGAGTGTCTGGTGAGCTTGAACCACTAATGTAGCAGATCAAACTAACTTTGCAGTCCAGTGCATTATCTCAAAGCACACCACCAGGACTCCACATTGTGTATAACAGAACAAGACACAGTGTTTTCTGAGCCATCTTTGTGATTACTGATATATTTAAGTCTGTTGTTGTGACTCTAATTTTGAACTATCTTTTAGAGGGTTTACCTGGTTTTTGCTGATTCTCTGTGCTTTGTCAAGCATGATGTATTTTCTAGCAGTTGCCTTGCTAAGGTCCTTACTTCTAAGGAGCATTCCAGTTTTCTTTCATCTAAGAATGACTTGTTCAGTATTCAATATACACAGTATATTCTTTGCCAACAACACAGTTCAAATGAATCAATTCTTTATTTATTGGCCAGTTTTCACAAATATATTGTTGTTACTAAGTGCTGTAGAGTCATTTCTGACTCATAGAGACTCTGTGTTCATCGAGACCTTGTGTAGAGTTTCCCAGGAGCAGCTGGTGGGTTTGAAATGCCAACTTTGTGGTTAGCAGTGCCGTGCTTATCTTACAGCACCTCATCAGGACTCCTACAAATGCCTAGTGGTTGTTAAGTGCTATTTTGTCAATGCCGACTCATGACAACCCTGTGTAGGGTTTCCAAGGAGTAGTTTGGTGAGCTTGAACCACCAACCTTGCATTAACCTGCAACACTACACCAGGACTCTACAAATATATTAGGTGACTGAAAAGGCCATTGATTGGGTCAGAAACACCATACTCATGAAAATGACAGTTTTTAAATTTGGATACATTATTTGAGTTATTCCAAAAAGAAAAAAAATGCATGAGAATTGGAAGAAATAGTCAATTAAATGTGTACTCCATCAACAAAAATATGTAGTTTTTATATTAGTGGTACAAAATGAAAATATTTTATTTGTAATATAGGACATCTGTGTAAACTCATAAGTAATGTCAATAAATGCTTTGGAAAAACATCAAGGACCAGTATTGGAACACCGTCAGGAAAAAGGTTCAACAGTGAGATGCTCACTAAAGAGCTAACGCCTAAATGTAGGATTAAATGTAGAAGAGTGCTATCCAAGAGCTATGTGAGCCTCCGTGACAATGCATGTCCACACACTTCTGCCTATACTGATGACATTCTGCAAAAACTTAATTTTGACGTGTTAAAACATCCTCCCTACAGTACTGATCTTGCTTCATCAGACTTTCACCTATTTGGCTCCCTGAAAGCAGCTCTTTTATGATGAAGATTCACTTCTGATGAAGAAGTGAAGACAGAAGTGCATTTCCTGGCTCGCAGCTCAGCCTAAAACATTTTTAAGTAAGGGCATACAAAAGCTTGTTGACAGATGGACAAAGTGTATTGAAAAGCAATGATTTTATGTAAAAAAAAAATGATGTCTTTGTCTTCCCTAAAATTAATAAAATAAATTCTATAGCCAGAGTAGGGATAATTTTTTGACTCACCCTTGTATGTATATGTATGTGTGTGTGTTTTTGTTAAGTGCCATCAAGTCATTTCAGTGCATATGACCATCTAGTGGCTTTTCTAGGGTGGCTGGTGAGTTTGAACCACTGACATTTCAGTTCAAATCAACCCCTTTGCTTATCCTACAGCATCACACTAGTATATATATATATACTACTAGCCACTCTGTGGGGAAAA
>NW_006408547.1:6622882-6624564 GCF_000296735.1 Chrysochloris asiatica | reverse complement strand
TATGGGTCGGAACTGATTTGATGGCACCTAACAACAAAAACAAATATACGATTTTTGTTGTTGTTGTTAGGTGCCAGAGTCGGTTCTGACCCATAGTGACCCTATGCTCAGCAAAACAAAATACTGCCTGATCCTGAGCCAACCTATTGTTGTCACGCTTGAACCCATTGATGCTGCCATTTCGCTAATCCATCTCGCTGGGGGTCTTCCTCTTTTTCTCTGACCCTTCAACTTACCAAACATAATATCCTTCTCCAGCAACTGGTCCCTCCTGACAATATGTCCAAAGTATGAGAGACATAAGTTTGCCCATCCTGGCCTCCAAGAAGCACTCTGGCTGCACTTCTTCCAACCCAGATCTATTGGTTCTTTTGGCAGCCATGACACTTTCAATATTCTCCTCCAACACCATAACTCACAGGCATCAATTCTTCTATGGTCTTCCTTATTCACTGTCCAGTTTTCACATGCTTGTGAGTTTATTGAAAATACCATGGCTTGGGTCAGGCACACCTTAGTCCTCACGCTGACATCTTTGCTCTTCAATACTTTAAAAAGGTCTTGTGCAGCAGATTTGCCTAATGCAATATGTCATTTGTCTTCTTGACTGCTGCTTCCATGACTGTTGATGATTGATCCAAGAATGAAGTCCTTGAAAACTTCAAACGTTTTTTCATTAATAAGAATGTTGTTTATTTGTTCAGTGGTGAGGATTTCTGCTTTCTTTACATTGAGCATATATGTGTGTGTGTGTGTGTGTGTGTGTGTGTATTGTAAGTTTGAACTGCCAACCTTGTGGTTCAAACTGATCTAGAAGTCCTGGTGTGGCGCTGTAGGATAAGCTCTGGACTTCAAAGTTATTTGAAACTTAAGGTCAGTAGTTCAAACCCACAAGCTGCTCCTCAGAAACCTGATATAGATTAGCTATGGATAGGAACAGACTCCATGGCACTAAATGACAACAACAAACTCCGAGCATTTGAGAAGTAAAACAATCTCCCTAAATTAAAATGCTTTAAATACACATAAACATTCAGATAAAAGAAACAAAATATTTATTGAACAGCTATTATTGACTAGTATTGCAACAGCTTTCAGTATCTCCATGTAATGTAAAATTTGCAGTAATTTGAACACAGTAACTTTTGCCCTTGGAACCTATACAGCACAAGTGATGGTGTATGATGTTTGTCAAGGTTGCATCCTCTCACCATATTTGTTCAATCTGTGTGCTCAGTAAGTCATCTAAGGTTTTGGGAAAGGCTCATTAATAACCTGTGATATGCAGGTGACACAATCCTACTTACTGAAAATGCTTAAAACATTGACTAATGAAGATCAAAGACTCTAGCTTGGAACATAGATTGCAACTCAATGTAAAGGAATCAAATCCTCACAACCGGACCAATAGAAAACATCATTATAAATGGATAGGTGATTGAAGTTGGCAAGAATTTCATTTTATTTGGATCCATAATCAACCCTCATTGAGACGGTGGTTAAGAAATGAAGGGAACACTGAATGGAATGGTTTAAAAGTAGGAAAGGTGTGTACAAGGGTTGTATTCTTTCACCATATTATTCAATCTGTATGCTGAGCAAATAATCTTAGAAGCTGGGTTGTATGAAGAAAACATAGCAACAGGATTGGAGGAAGACTCACTAACAACCTGTGATATGAA
>NW_006408547.1:6604976-6622207 GCF_000296735.1 Chrysochloris asiatica | reverse complement strand
CATCTTTCTCCCGCGGAGCAGCTGGTAGTTTCGAGCCACTGACCTTAAGGTTCGCAGCCCGATTCGTAACCACTACACTACCAGAGCTCCTTATTGTAGTGCTGGATAAATGGAGGAAGTCCCCCAGCGAGATTGATTAGGACAGGGAGAGCAGCAATGGGTTGAGGCTTAGCAAAGATAGTGAGGTTGGCACAGGACCAGGCAGTGTTTTGTTCTGTTGTGCAGAGGGTTCCTATGAGTCGGTGCCAACTCGATGGCATCTGACAACAATAAAACTAAGATGTTACTTTAAGGTAGGCCTGACACAAGACACAGTATTTTTTTTTTTTTTTTTAAGTTCTTTATTATAAATTGGGTGAAGGTTTATAGAGCAGTTCATCAGATTTACATTCAACAAATAACTAATTTTATTTCATCTCAGTGGTTGCATTCCCCTCATATAGCATCATGTGTTCTACTTTCTCCCTGTGTTTCTTGTTTCCATTCCTGTTCTTTATCAACCCTCATGAATTTTGTCCTCGGGCAAATTCTACTCTTCTGATCTTGAATGGTTGAGCATTTTATGGTGTCCGCCTCTCACTAGTGTTGTGATCCCCACTACATGCCTATTTATTGTTTGGCTAAAAATTGCAACAGATAGATGAGTTTAATGCTAGACCTGACAAGTGACCAAGGGCCATATTGCTCAGGATTACAATAGTTTATATCCAACCAGTAATCCTGTTCTTTATGAATTTGAGCTGTAGTTCACTTTTTCTATTCAGGACCTTCTCTTGTGATTCCTTTCAGAAAAGTTGGTAGCAGAAGTTAGGCACCATGTAGTCACAGGGTCATGGAGACCTATGTTTAGTTCCTATCACTGTTCTTTCCTCTGGGCATGGAAAGACCAATGGTTGCACCTTAGATGGCTGCTCATGAGTTGTAAGATCTCAGCTGCTGCTCATCAAAGTGGGATATTATTTTTGTGGGTTATGATATTCCAGTTGACCATGGTATCCTCCAAGACCATAGTACTGAGCCTCCAGGCACAGCAAGTCATTCCCTCAAGGCATCTGGTTATGTTTAAGGACTTTATATGTTTCAAAACTTTGTCCTTGTATCCTCCACCATATTTACATATATGTTTCCAGCAAAGGTACATACTAATGTACAAATATCCTGTCAAACCTTTATAGATTTGTGAGTATATTCTCACTTTCCTTCCACACCTGTTCAGCCTACATGTCTATCCATATATCTACACATATATCACAGTTATTGCAATATTGTGTACATAACAATATTTACCTTATTCTCTTTAACTCTTGCACTCCTCCCCATGTCCTTCAATGCCCTCAGCATTCTTGTTCCAAACTACCTTTTATTGTTCATTGTCTTCCCCTTCCCCCAAGTTAACATGTGTCTACCCTCAAGCCAATGAATTACTCCCCCTTCCATCCCACCCCTGGTAACCATCAAAGGATGCTGCTTTTAGTGTAAAAACATTTTCTTGACTTTTTACAATAGTGCTTTCATACAATATTTGTCCTTTTGTGATTGAATAATTTCAGTTATTCCTGAAGTAGCACTGTGGATTAATGTGCTGCACTGCAGTCTGTTTGAACCACAAGGATAGCATTTCAAGCTCACCAGCTGCTCCTCAGAAACCCTGTAAAGGGTCGCTGTGAGCCATCCTGACCCCACAGTACTTAACAGCAGCAGCAACAATGTCACTTAGCATAATATCCTTAAAGTTTATGCATGTCAAAAGATGTTTCATAAATTCATGGCTATTGTTTAATGTTGCATAACATTCCATTTTTTATATGTATCAAAGTTTATTTATATGCACTTTTACACTGAAATTGTGAACAGTGCTGTGATAAATATGCTGTTGTTGTTTTTGTTAGGTGCCATCAAGTTGGAACCCACTTAGAGCGACCCTGTGAACAAAACACTGCCTGGCCCTGGGCCAATCTCACAATTGTTGCCAAGCTTCAGCTCATTGATGTTCCCACTTTGCCAACCCCACTCACTGGAGGTCTTCCTCTTTTTCTCTGACCCTCCACCATACCAAACATGATATCCTTCTCTAGTGACTGATCCCTCCTGACAATATGTCCGAAGTATGAGAGACGAAGTCGGGCCATCCTGGCCTCCAAGGAGCACTCTGGCTGCACTTCTTCTAATTTGTTCTTTTGGCAGCCCATGGCACTTTCAAAATTCTCCTCCAACACCATAATTCAAAAGCATCAATTTTTCTACGGTCTTCCTTATTTACTGTCCAACTTTCACATGCATATGAGGTTATTGAAAATACCATGGCTTGGGTCAGGCACACCTTAGTCCTCAAGCTGACATTGTTGTTCTTCAACACTTTAAAAGGTCTTGTGCAGCAGATTTGCCTAATGCAATGCATTATTTAATATCTTGACTGCTGCTTCCATGACTGTTGATAGTTGATCCAAGAAGAATGAAGTCCTTTACAAGTTCAATCTTTTCTCTATTGATAAGAAGGTTGTTTATTGGTTCATTGGTGAGGATTTTTGTTTTCTTTACTTTGAGATGCAGTTCATACTGAAGGTTGTGGTCTTTGATCTTCATCAGTAAGTATTTTAAGTCCTCCTCACTTTCAGCAAGTAAGGTTGTATCATATTGTCTGCATATCGCAGGTTGTTTATGAGTCTTCCTCCAATCCTGATGCCATACTTTTTTTTTTTCTCATATAACCCAGCTTCTCAGATTATTTTCTCAGCATACAGGTTGAATAAATATGGTAAAAGAATAAACCTTGTCAAACACCTTTCTTAATTTTAAACCATTCAGTGTTCCTATGTTCTGGTCAAACAATTATTCATATTTTATCTCTTCTTTCTCCAAAATATATACCTACTAGAGGGATTGCTGAAGTCCTGGTTTGGCGCTGTGGGTTAATACACCAGACTTCAATGCTGTTTGAACTGCAAGGTCAGCAGTTCAAGCTCACCAGGCGCTACTACAAGGTCACTGTGGGTCAGAACCGACTCGATGGCACTTCACAACAGAGGGATTGCTAGGTCACATGATATTTCTGTTTCCACTTTTAAAAAAGAATTCTGTTTCCAACTTTTTGAGATGCACTTTACGATTTTACAAAGTGATTGCACCATTTTACAGTCTCCAGTGTAGGAACGTTCCAGTCTCATCACATCCTTGCCAGCATTTGTTGTTTAGGGTTATTATTTATTTTTTAACTTTGCTAGTATTAATGCTTGGGTGAAATGATATCTTATTGTTGGTTTAATTTGCATCTCTCTGATGACTACTGACTTCATATGTTTGCACTTGAAAGTCTTCACTGGTGAAGTGTCTGTTCATGTCTTTTGTGCTGGAATATCAAGTAGCTGACTCCGACTCAGTGAAAACAGTGTTTTACCAAGAAGCTATTTGTTCACTAATTAAATAGAACAACTGTAAGTCAAAAAGTGTGACCACTTTTTGAATCATAGAAACATTTATTCAACAAAAAATATAAAAATATGAAGCTATTGCTTCTTGACACACCTTCAATCTAGATCTGTACACTTCTGAAGGCAGGGTTTCCATCTTTCTAACTCTTCCTCCATTAATTCTGGGAACTCCTATTTACACCATAGCAAAATGGCAGTTTTGTCAACCTTGGGCATCTCAAATCCTATTTCTTATAAATATTCTTTGAAATCTGGAAACAAAACGAAGTTGGAAGGGGCAAGGTCAGGGCTGTAGGGTGGAAAAGGTAAGGTTTCTGTGTGAAAAACATTCAAACAATGTGCATGTGCATTATGATAGAAAAAAAAATCATGAATGGAAATTTCCTGTCTTTTTTTCTCATTAATGCAGTTTTTAATTCTCTTAAATCTTCTTCATAATAAACCCCCAAGAGCATCCTCTGTCCAAGAAAATTTGGCAAGATGACCTTCTTTGAGTGACCCCCAACACTCTCTGTAGCCTTCTAAGCAAACCGCTCTACCTTGATTCATGTTTGAGGTCTTCTTGGTTTTTCTTAAAATTTGTGAGCCTTCCACAATCTGTTGTTTTATGTGGTCAGCATTCCTTAATCTTGTTATAAGGCTCCAATAATTTTGGAAGATGTCCACTTCAGTTTTGTTAAAAATTTGATATTAACCTTAACATAAAAATAATTTTTCCAAAGGCACAAAAAGTATCCTTATTTATTGTAAGACACCCAAGTAGTCCTGGTGTGGTCCTGTGGGTTAATGCTCTAGACTGCTAGATCAGTTTGAACTGAAAGGTCGGCAGTTCAAATTTACCCAGCTGCTCCTTGGAAACCCTATACAGGGTCACTATGGGTTGGAACCGACACGACGTCACTTAACAACAACAACAACAAGACTAAGGAGTCCTGGCGTGGCATTGTAAGATAAAGCATTGGACTGAAAAGTCAGTTTGAACTGTAAGGTCAGTGATTCAAACTTAACAGCCTCTCCTCAGAAACTCTTTACAGGGTTGCTATGAATGGAAACTGATTCGAAGTCACTTAGCAACAACAACAACAAGATAACCATTCACTGGTCTCATAGACATGTCTGAACATGTTTTGTTTGGAATAAACCCATGAATAGATGAACTGGAACCTAAAGAACAATACTTTTTGTAAAATAACTAGTCCAGATATGTAAGTTTAATATTTGCTTTGGAAAGAACCAGAGACACTAAGTTCTCCACACAGGAATCTCTTCCTACAGGCTCTTATAGGCAGCCATCATTCTCTGCTCGAACATTTTGAGTCTACTCTATGACTAGGCACCTAAGATGGCACAATAGCTAAGACCTCTGCTGTCAATCAAAAGGTTAGTTGTTTAAATTTACCCAGCTGCTCTGAAGGCGGAAGATCTGGTGATCTGTTTCTGTAAAGACTGCTGTTGCTTTAGGTGTCATTAAGTTGGTCCTGACTCATAGTGACTTCCGTACAACAGAATGAAACACTGCCGCATCCTGTGCTACCCGCACAACTGTTTCTATATTTGAGACCATTATTGCAGCCACTGTTTCAATTTATTTGGTTGAATACCGTAAGCATATAGCATAGAAAACATTATGAAGAATTCTATGCTGTCACATGGCATCACTATGAATGGCATCTAGAGATAATACTACTCATGTATTGAACAGGATCCTTTTGTCCCTATCATTTCTATCCTTTGCCTATTAATGAAATATAAGTTAAATATGAATATTTCTGCACAACAGTGTCTTGAATTATTTAAAGATAGTTATGGGAACCATCTCTGCTCCATCTCCCATTATCCTGTATATTCATGTGAACATTTTCATGTCCTTCAAATATTCCTTAGTGATTTAAGTCACCCTCCTGCATTCATTTCAGTCAGGAAGTTTCTGACAAGAACACAGGATTCTGCTTAAATTTCATGGAGAGGATTTAGAAAAAAGCAGAAAAAAATCTCTGTACTCATATTTGTTGAACCTTTAACTTTTACCCCTGAGACATCCTTCTCTTTAGTACATTAACACAATCAGACAATCCACATCCACAGTCCTTCAAACTGCGCTAGTTTATCGTCTTCTTTGTTGTTGTTATGTGCCGTGGAGTCGATTCCGACTCATAGCGACCCTGTATAGGGTTTCCGACGCTATAAATCTTTATGGGAGTAGAAAGCGTCATCTTTTTCCCACAGAACAGCTGGTAGTTTCGAACTGTGACCTTGCAGTTCACAGTCTGATTCGTAACCACTACGCTACCAGAACACCTTCTTAACACTTTTATATCTCAGATAATCTTTCATTGTTGTCATTTACTTTTCTCCTCGTCTCCCATTTGAATATCAGCTCTATAAAAGAGGTAATCTTATTTTTCTCACTTCTGTGTTTTGGGCACCAATTAGACTTTGAAACTTGTCTGACATTTGACACACATTCAGAAATATAACACCTCTTATAAGCACTGTTGTATATGATCACTCACTACCACAAAATATTATTATTTTCAAGTGCTGTGGAGTCAGTTCCAACTCATATCAATCCTGTATAGGATTTCTGAGGAAGTTGGTGAGCTTGAACCATTGACCTTGCAGTTCAAAACGACTTTGCAGTCCAGCACATTAGCCCACAGTGCCACACTTTGTTGTTATGTGCTGTGGAGTTGGTTCCGACTCATAGCGACCCTGTACAGGGTTTCCGAGGCTGTAAATCTTTACGGGAGCAGAAAGCCTCATCTTTCTTCCACAGAACAGCTGGTAGTTTCCAACTGCTGACCCTGAGGTTGGCAGCCCAATGCGTAACCACTACGCTACCAGAGCTCCTTAGACTCCCTACCAAAATATGGTAGTGGTAGTGATATGCCGTTGGGTCCATTCCAAGTCAAGAGTGACCCTAGATTGTGTTTCTGAGGCTGTAAATCTTTACAGGAGCAGAAAGCCTCATCTTTCTCCCATGGAAAACCTGGTACTTTTGAACTGCTGACCTTGTGGTTAGCAGCCCAACTTGTAACCAATATGCTACCAGAGCTCCTTACCAAAAACTAGACCTTATATATTGAGCATAACAAAGAAAGCAGTAAGTGGAAGTTTCTTAAATATTCTGAGTAATGAAAGTTTCACTATAATACTATTTATGATTCCAGGACCAGTTTAAATGCTTATGAACTTAATCTTCTCAACAAAGTGGTAGATAGTCTGCTTATGCAAAGGAAATAGCTTTGAATTGCTGTTGTTCAGTAGCGTAGTGTCCAGTGGATTCCATTCATAGCAACCCTGTATAAGGTTTCTGAGGAGTGGCTTGTGAGTTTGAACTGATGACCTTGCAATTCAAACTGAACTTGCGGTTGAGAGCTTATCCTACAATAGGGAAATATTTTAACTTGAGTTTTATAAAGAAAGCAATAGTAATACCATAAAGATATTTCTAGCAGAAGAGTTGAAAAAGAGTGAGAAATTATCTGAGGCTGCATAGCAAGAATTGTTAGTTATCATTCATTTATTTATTAAACATTCCTTGAATATTACTTTAAGAATATGCTGTCCATTCCTTGCTTCTTTTTCAGAGTTCTAAATCTGTATCCAATGATATTGAAGGATGTTGAAGCTGCTCTGATGCCACTGGTAGAAAACAAGACTCCAGAAATTGACAGAATAGAAATGAAATGGTCAACAAACTGATACATCTCTGGAGCACTCATTTGTTTATGCCAAGAGATCCATAGTTGTTCCCTTTCCAAAGAATGGTGACCTAATCGAATGCAAAAATCATCAAACAGTATCTTTAATAGCACATGCTGGTAAAATTTTGCAGAAGACAATTCAGAAGAGGTTGCAGCAGTTCATCGGCAGGCAACTGACAGAAATTCATGCTGGATACTGAAGGGGACTTGGAACAAGTCCATTTATGATGTCAGATGGATCTTGGTGGATAACAAAGAATATTAGAATACTTGTGATTTATTAACTGTGAAAAGTTATTCAACTGTATGGATCATAAAAAATTTTGGATAACATTGTGAGGAATGTGAATTCCAGAACATTCTGTTGTGCTCATAAGGAATGTGTACATAGAACAAGAGGCAGTTAGAACAGAACAAGGGAACACCAAATGATTCAAAATCAGGAAAGGAGTGTGTCAGTGTTGAATCCTTTCACCCTATTCATTCAATCTGTATGCTTATCAAATAATCAAGAAACTAGTTTATATGAAGACTGTGGTATCAGGGTCAGAGGAAGATTCATTAAAAAGCTGCAATATAAAGTTGAAACAACCTTGATTTCTAGAGGCAAAGAGGACTTGAAATATTTCTGATGAAGATCAAAGACTACAGCCTTCAGTATATATTGAATCTCATTGTAAAGAAACAGAAAATGCTCATAGTTGGTCCAATAAATAGCATCAGGATAAAAGCCAGTGATGATGAAATTGAAGAATTCTACCTGTGTGTTCAGTATGAAATCGATCAAGCATGCAATCAAGATGTATTGATCATTACTGGTGATTGGAATACAAAGATTGGAAACAAAGAGGAAGTATCAGTAGTTGGAAAATATGACCTTGGTGATAGAAATGAGGCTGGTGATCCATGATAGAATTTTGCAAGACCGTTGGCTTCATAAATGCAAATACCTTTTTTTTTTTTTTAATGTTTTATTGTGAATTATGTGATAGTTTACATGGGAGAACATTAGTTTTACATTCATCCTATTGTATATCGCAAATACCTTTTTTAAACTACATAAAAGATGACATACACATTGACTTCAACATATGGAATGCACAGAAATCAAACTGACTACATCTGTGGAAATACATGAAGGAAAAGTGCCATGAAATCAGCCAAAACAAGGCCAGAGGCAAACTGGACCATCAATTGCTCATATGCAAGTTTTGGCTGAAGCTGAAGAAAACTAAAACAAGTCCACTAGAGCCAAAATATGACCTTGAATACACACCATCTGAATTTAGCAACCATCTCAAGAACAGATTTGATGCATTAGACACTAATGATCAAAGACCAGAAGAGTTGTGGTATGACATGAAGAACATCATACAGGAAAAAAGCAGAAGATCATTAAAAAGACAAGAAAGAAGGAAAAGACCAAAATGGATGTCAGCAGAGACTGAAACTTGTTCTCTAGTGTAGAGCTGCTACAGCAAATGGTGGAAATGAGGAGGTAAAAGAGATGGACAAAAAAATTTCAAAGGGCCGCTCAAGAAGATACAATATTACAATTAAATGTGCAAATACAATTAGAAAACCAAAAGGTAAGAACACACACATTACTTCTCAAGCTGAAGAGAAAATTCAAGCTTCCCTTTGCAATATTGAAGGATTCTATGGGCAAAAGGGAGTCCTGGTGTGGCACTGTGGTTTCATGTACTGGACTACAAAGTCAGTTTGAACCTCAAGGTTGGTAGTTCAAGCAAACCAGCTGCTTCTTGGAAACCATACATAGGGTCATTATGAATCAGAACTGACTTGATGGCACTTAACAACAACAACATGGAAAAATATTTCATGACACAGACAGCATCAAAATAATATGGAAGGAAAAAAAAAATAATATGGATGGACTACACATAGTCACTATATCAAAAAGAATGGGCTGACATTTAGTCATTTCAGGAGGTACCATATGATCAAGAATCAATAGTATTGACAGAAGTCTAAGCTACACTGAAGCCATTAGAGAAAAATAAGGCTCCAAGAACTGATGAAATACAAATTGAAATAGTTCAACAAACTGAAGCAGCGCTAGAGGTGCTCACTTGCCTATGTCAATATATTTGGAAGACAGCTATTTGGTCATCTGATTAAAAGATGCATATAGGTGCCCATTCCAAAGAAAGACAATTTGGCAGAATGTGGCAGTCATCAAACAGTATCATTAATATCACATGCAAGGAAATTTTTGCTAAAGATAATTTCAAAGTGGTTGCAGCAGTACATCAATAGAGAGCTTCCAGAAGTTCAAACTGGATGGAGAAGAGCTTGTGAAACAAGGATTTCACAGCTGATGTCATATGGATCTTGGTTGAAAGGAGAGAACAAGAGAAAAAAGATTTACTTTTGCTTTATTGATTATGCAGAGGCATTCAAATGTATGGATCATAACAAACTACAGATAATGTTGTGAGGAATGGGAATTTTAGAAAACTTAATTGTGCTCATGAGAAAACTGTACACAGAACAAGAGACAGTGCTTTGAAGAGAACAAAGGGATGCTGAATGCTTTAAATAAAGTTAGGAAAGATGTGTGCCAGGGTTGTATCATCTTACTATACTTATTCAATCCATATAATGAGCAAATAATCTGAGAAATAGGGTTATATAAATAAAACTGTGGTATCAGGGTTAGAGGAAGACTAATTAACAGCCTGCAATAATCAGATGACACAACTTTGCTTACTGGATTTGAAGAGGACTTGAAATACTTACTGATGAAGACCAACAACTACAGTCTTCAGTATGGATTTCCTCTCAGTATAAAGAAAGTCAAAATCTTCACAGCTGGACCAGTAAATCACATCATGATAAATGAAGAATAGATAGAAGTTGTCAAAGACCTTGTTTTGCTTGGATACACAATGAACTCGTGGAAGCAGTAGTCAAGGGAGAAAAAAAAATGTATCCAATTAGGCTAATCTACCGTAAAAGACCTTTTTTAGAGTAAAGAACAAAGATGTCATTTTGAGGACTTAGGTGCACCTACCCAAACTATGTTGTTTTTTTTATCGCCTCATTTGAAAGTTGGACAATGAATAAGAAAGACATTAGAAGAATCAACAAAATTAGAATTATGGCATCTGAGAAGAATAGTCAAAGTACTGTGGATTGCTAGAGAACTAATCTGTCTTAGAAGAAAAACAGCAAAAATGCCTTTTGAAATGAGGATGATGAAACTTCTGTCTCTTATTTGGACATGTTTCTAAGAAGGACCAGACTCTGAAGAAGGAAAGCATACTTGGAAAATGGAGGGTCAGCAAAAAAGAGGAAGAAACTCAGTGAGATGGGTTGACACAGTGTAAGCACATATAGATACAAACATAAAATCAATTCATTGTTAAGGGGGTCCAGGACGGGGTGGTGTTTTATTTTGTTGTGGATAGCGTTCCTATGAGTCAGAACTGAATCAAAGGCACCTAATGCTAACAAAAACAGCTACTAGCTTTCCACTGGAGAAAGATGAGGCTTTCTGCTCCCATGAATGTTTACAGCCTCAGAACCCCTTTACTGATTGGCTGTAAGTTGGAACCAACTCCATGGCACACCACAACTATAACCAATAAACAACAAGTTTCTCAAGTGTTCAGCATATGCTAGAGTTA
Organism: Chrysochloris asiatica; assembly: GCF_000296735.1. NCBI lineage: Eukaryota > Metazoa > Chordata > Mammalia > Afrosoricida > Chrysochloridae > Chrysochloris > Chrysochloris asiatica. The sequence goes on along the minus strand of NW_006408547.1, from coordinate 6,611,419 downwards.
CTGAATTTCCTAATTAGAATTTTTTCAAACTAATGGTGAAAATCATGTTTATAAGCTTATGTTTGGCCTTTATTCCATAAGAATGCCCATACTTGGCGATATTATTTGCTATTATATTCACAACAAAACAAAAAGGTCATTAAGAAGGCAAGAAACAAAGAAAAGACCATAAAGGATGTCAGAAGAGACAGAAACTTGCTCTCCAGATTAGAGATGGTAAAACAAATGGAAGAAATGGAGTCCTGGTGTGGCACTGCCAGTTAGATCAATCTTGAGGGCACCTAACTGATATTTTATTCACTTGACTTTTGGTGACAAGATACATTTTCCTAGAAATGTTCCAAAAGTCTTTCGTATTGCTGCCTTATATATATTAAGTATTACTGCAAATATTTGCACCATCTGAGTGATTATATTACCTGCTCACAATCTCTGGAGCTGGGCTTCTTATCATTCATTGGAGATGGCCTGTTGTTGTTGTTAAGTGCTGTCGAGTCAGTTCCGACCCACAGCGACCCTGTATAGGGTTTCCAAGTAGTGGCTGGTGAACTTGAACCACCGACCGACCTTGCAGTTCAAACCAACTTTTCAGTCCAGCGTATTAACTCACAGCGCCATGCCAGGAGATGGCCTATAGGGTAGACAAATTGCATAGTCACATTGTCTTAGATGGCATGGCACTCTGCCACTCTCATTCTTACTGACCTATTTCTGAATATATATTTGACCTTTAAAATATTGCAGATAACTGCTTTATCTTTTAGAGACATAATAGCATCTAAAAGTTATGTTCCTAAGTTCAATTTTAACATCCCCCTTTCGCTTTTAAGGGCTGGTGGTATTTTTAACAGATTGATTTTATTTTACTCCTTTGTTTTAAATCTGCTGATCCGATTCAGCCTAGTCTCATTTTTACTTGGGCTTTTCTTCAAATTGTTTGCACAGCTTTTGTTATAGGAAACTGGGGTGGGGGAGGAGGATCATGTTTAAATAAATAAATTATATCCTATTGATCATATCTGTTTGATCTCATAGATTTATTGTATGTCATACTTAATGTGCTTTGTTACTGAGTTCATATACTTGGTTGATATATGTTACTGAATTCATATACTTGTATGATTTTTATTCTTAATGCATCCCTGCCAGCAGAACTGACGAGCTTTTAAATAGTTCATATCAATGGAAGGTTCATCAAAATATCCTCAACATTCAAGTTATTTTATCCTCCTTTATGCCCAGGTTCAGATAGCTGCATTTTGATAAGCTCATTACTTCAAACTTTGTAAAGTGACACTATTTAATTTATAATAGTGGCACTATTTAATTTATAATAGCATTAGCTACAAAGTGTAGAGAGAAATTGCAGTTAGTGTGAGAGGCTTTGCAATTAGATGATTCTTTAAAAACTTGTTCCTGTTCTACTAGGGAGTAATTAGTGCACAAGCTGTTTGGGATGGGGGTGGGGCCAGGAATCCTATTCAAATAACACGAAGATACACACAGGAACACCTCATGCTGGATGGACACATTCCTAGTGGATATTAAACCTCTACTTCTTGTACACAAGAAGTTACCTCGATGTCACTTATTCTCTGAGTCTAAAAGAATGTCTGACATTTAAATTATAATCTGTAGAGATTGTTTGTATATTATTTTAATGATTTTAGGCATATAATGTGTGAACCACTACCTTAAATTCTAGGTCCACTGATAAAATGCATAAGGTTTTCTATCTGCCATCTATGCTTTAAGAAATTTCCCATTGAAGTTTGGAAATTTCCCAAAGGTACAAGTGATATGAACTCTTTAAAATTTAAGGGTAGCTCTGATGTCCTTAAATATCACTAATTTAATTTAGGTTAGTATTTGATTTGAATTACTTGGTTATATTTTGGAGACTGATGCACTTATAGGCAAGATAAAAGAGCCCAGATGATGCTATACAGTAAGCCCTGGACTGTTAATCACATGACTTAAGCATGTCAATTGTTACTCCATCAATTCCTAATTTAATTTTTCCCAATGCCTTTAGTGCAGCTAGGAATTCTTCCTACAGCATAATTGGTTCTTGATCATATGCCTCCATCTTAGAGCAAGTTTCAGGGTCTCTTTTGAAACCCATTTTTGTTGTTTCTTTTCTGCTTTTTAAATGACACTTTCCTTTCTCTCTGTTTGATGAATGTGCAACCAGTGCCTTGCCTCACAATCTTGTTACGCATGAATCCAGTACTGCTACCACTGTGCCCATCCATATTGTTGGAGGTCTTCCTCTTTGTGGCAGATCCTGCACTTTACCAAGCATGCTGCTCTTCTCTAGGAAACGGTCCCTCCTGATAATATGTCTGAAGTATGACAGACAAAGTCTCACCATCCTGGTTTCTAAGCATGTTGACTGTACTTCTTGTAACACAGATTTGTTTTTTCTTCTGGTAGTCCATGCTTTTTTCAGTAGTTTTCTCCAACACCATCATTCAAATGCATCAATTATTCTATGGTCGTCCTTTATTGTCTGAATTTCACATGCATATGAAGCTATTCTTTCAAACTGTATGCTGAGCAAATAATCCGAGAAGCTGGGTTCTATGAAGAAAAACGTAGCATCAGGATTGGAGGAAGCCTCAATAACAACCTGCGATATGCAGATGATACAACCTTGCTTTCTGAAAGTGAAGAGGACTTAAAACAGTTACTGATGAAGATCAAAGAGCACAGCCTTCAGTATGGATTACATCTCAATGTAAAGAAAACAAAAATCCTCACCACTGGACTAATAAACAGCATTCTTTTCAACGGAGAAAAGATTGAAGTTGTCAAGGACTTCATTCTTCTTGGATCAACTATCAACACTCATGGAAGCAGCAGTCAAGAAATCAAAGGATGAATTGCATTAGGCAAATCTGCTGCACAAGATCTTTTTAGTTCACGAAAAGGTTCCTTATGAGCACAATTAACTGTTCTGGAATACCTGTTTTGGCAGTGTTATCCAATGCTTAATAAAGTACAGGTACATATCTTTCTGGTATTCTCAGTTTTCAGCCAAGATCCATCTGAAGTCAGCAAAAATATCCCTCATTCCACAGCCTCATATGAATCTAGCTTAAGCCTCAGACAATTCCTTCTCAGTATACTGTTGCTGCCAATTTTGAGTGATCTTTAGCAAAATTCGACTGGCAGGTGCGATCAATATTGTCTGATGGGTTCCAAATTCCATTGTGTTATCTTTCTTTGGAATAGGCACAGATATGGCTATTTTACAAGGATTGGCCAGGGGGCTGTTTCCCAAATTTCTTGGCATAGAAGAGTGAGTGCCTCCAGTGCTGCATTAGTTTGTTGAAAGATTTCAATTTGTATCCCAACAATTCCTGGAGCCTTGTTCTTTGCCAATACCCTCCGTGTACCTTGGACTTCTTCCTCCAGTAGCACTGACTCTTAATAGCATGCTATGTCTTGGTTGTTTTGTTGTTGTTAAGTGCCGTCAAGTCGGTTCCGACCCATACCGACCATGTATAGTAGGTTTCCAAGGAGCAGCTGGTGAAGCTTGAACCGCCGACATTGCAGTTCAAATGGCTTTGCAGTCTGGTGCTTTAACCCAGAGACTATGTCTATTATTTCCATCATCTTTTGATGCTTTCTGCATCATTCAATATTGTCCCCATAGAATCTTTCAACATTGTAAGTTGAGACTTGATTTTTTTCTTCAGTTTTTTTCAACTTGAGAAATGCTATTCTTCCCTATGGTTTTGTAACTGCCAGTCTTTGATCAATTTATTATAATACTAGACTTTGTCTTCCTGTGCTTCCCGTTGAAATTTTCTAAGTTATTTTACCTCTTGATTTCTTCCGCTTGGTTTAACATCTGTATGCTTGAGATGAAGTTTCAGAGTCTGTTCTGACATCCATTTACATTTTTTCCTTTTTTCTTGTCTTAATGAACTTTGATTTCTTCTTGTATCATATTCTTGAAGTCGTCCCACAACTCTTCAGGTCTAAACACTCTATGAGTGTTTGAAGTAGCAAATCTGTTATTGAGATACTCTCTAAATTTACGTGGGATATGTTCAAGGTCAAATTTTAGCTCTGTGGACTTGTTTTTATTTTCTTCCGCTTCAGCCTTAAGTTACATATGAGTAATGGATGGTCTGTTGCAGAGCACACCACTGGCCTTGTTTTGGCTGAGTTTTCCATCTCTTCCTATGTTGTTGTTGTTCAGTGTTGTCAAGTTCATGGATATTTAGAGGAGTCCTGGTATAGTGCTGTGGGTTAATGAGCTGGACTGCAAAATCAGTTGAAACTGCAACATTGGCAGTTTAGGCTCACCAGCTAGTCCTCAGAAACCCTATATATAGTGTCATTAGGGGTCGGAACTGTCTCGACGGCACTTAACAAAACCAACAAAGCTGAATTGATTCATTTTGTGTTGTGCCCCATCATTCAATGAAAGTCTCCACAGCTTTACTCCATTTACATCACCATCATCAACTCTACATTGAGGAGGTAGCTCTTCCGCATTGCGTTTTGAGTGACTTCTAACCTGAGGGGCTCATCTTCCAGCGCTATATCTGACAATATTCTGGTGCTATTCACAGTGTTTCAATATTCATAAGAATTTTAGTGAATAAGCAATCAGAAGTATCCACCTCTCCTTCTTCCTAGTCTGTCTTAATATGGAAGCTGAGTGAAACCTGCCCACCATAGTGACTCTGATGGTATTTAAAATAACATAGCTCCCAGCATCAAAACAACATGCCGGCCACCATAGTAGGATAAACTGACAGACAAGTGGTGAGGGTTATATATTTGATATTGTATTAGATAATTTCCCCAGTAATAACTAGTTCCACACCTTGAATTAAGTGAAAAAAAAAAATCACCTGGTACAGCTCTGAAAACTCAGTAAAGACCTTCCAAAATATCTGCACTTAGTGACTCTTTGACTCTATGTCAGTGCTATATTCTCTTATTGCCATCAGTCTTAGAAACTTACTTTGTTTGATCAACAGGTTTTCTTTTGGCAAAATAGTCAACAAAGTGTAATCAAAATAATTTAATTAATAAAAAATGTCTAGATCAATTTACATATGATAGTATTTTTTCTATAACTAATAAGAATGGCTTTCTGTTTTCTCTTAAAAATCAGTATTTTTAGAGGTAATCTTTTGACTGTTGCCTTGGTCTTGTTAGATTTCTCTCATAGTCCATTGTATCTGAAGGTCTGTTTTTTAGGTATGCCCTATGTAAGTATACTTAATCCAGGCATTACAGGCATTTGGTGTTTTAGTGCCTTCTTTCTCTTATCAAAAGGAAATCAAAGGATAAAAGGCCACACATTTTATAAATAATTAGTTGGGAGAACTACGTAGAAGCTGAGGCCAGGCATGGTTCTCCCAAAAGAGAACTATTATTGAGGACCCAGTTTAGGAACAACTGAAGATTGATATAAGAAGAGCTGTAAACCCAGGGTGAGTCGATAGCCACTGTACTGCTAACCTGCTAGGTGAGTGGTTCAAACACTGTGGTCTCTCCTTGGAAACCCCATATTAGGTGGCTCTGAATCAGTCAGCTGACGAATTAAGGGAGCCACAGAATGGCTTATCTAGGAGATGGGTTAGACACATTTGTATTGTTAGAATCATCATGAGGGTTCAGAAACCAGGAAGTTCAAAGAGCAATGGTTTCACAGTGTTTCAAATGTAAGTAATGCTTTTCTAAAGAGCATTTGCCTATGAGAACCATCTGTAAAACCAGTTTTATTGTTCACAGTGGAAAACATACTGTCAATTATTTCCCACCCAACAACAATAATTTGTAGCCAAGGAGGTTACCATATGTTAAAACAAAAGAAAAAAATAAAACAAACAACCTCAAGCAATTCAGCCCTGGCTACACATGTGCATGAGTATGTGTGCTTGCACACACATTTGCACAATTTAAGGGATTCATATGAACCCTCTTTGCATTGCCTCTCACTGTTGTAGGAGTACCAACGTAGAGTGTTTGAACAGAGTCTTTGTCTTTTCAAGTTTCTCATCCTCAACATTAGTGAGCCTCAGTCCCATAGCTCAGAAACTAGATGAATGAGATGATGTACAGCTGGAGCAAAGATTAGCTAAAGACCATGCTGCTACAATTAACCTTTGGAGATCCAAGGATATGTCATCCAGGCACTCCAAAACTGGTTTCCTCTTTAATTGCATGCTGTTTCATGTTGTAGAGCCAATGCTTGTGAAACAACCAAGTTTGACACATAATTAACTATAAAATCACTAAGAGTAGAACAGAAGATGTTATTTCAGTTACTAAAGTTTCTTAAGTTCAGACTTTTTACAATTAAACATATGTAATCCAAATTTTTCCTAATTATTTTACTATTGCTGTTGTTATTAAGTGCTATCGAATCAGTTCTGACTCATAGTGATTCTTTTTGGGTTTCCATAGAGTGG
>NW_006408547.1:6599746-6604876 GCF_000296735.1 Chrysochloris asiatica | reverse complement strand
GCAAACATTCTCGCCTCCTTGTTCTGAGTTGGTCCTTCCTCTGTAACACAAACTCACTGCCCCCTATAGTTCCTACTTAATCCTGTGAGTTAATGTTGTCAACTGGATCCTATATAGATAGTTCTTGGTGGAGCGTAAGGCTAAAGACAGACATTTTTTATAAGTTAAGCTAAACTATTTGCTTTTAAGATGACTTCAGGGGATGGGTTTCATTTAACGTCTAAAAGTTATCTTTGGGCAGTTCCTGTAGTTTCAGGCGTTCTTCTAGCTTCCATGGCTACAAAAAGTGTAGAGTTCGTGAGAATACGAAATTCTTCTATGCATTTTCTACCGTTTGATCAAGATTCATCCATGGAATATTTGATCAAAGCATTTAGTAATGATAGACAACATGCAGTTCTTCTGGTCTCATGGCAAAGGAGGCAGCTGTTCATGGAGGTGACTGACCACACATTCCATACATTTGATGTTGTTGTTGTTGTTAAGTGCCATCGAGTCGGTTCTGACCCATAGCGACCCTGTACAGGGTTTCCAAGGCTATAAATCTTTCCGGGAGCAGAAAGCCTCGTCTTTCTCCTGTGGAACAGCTGGTAGTTTCAAACTTCTGACCTTGCGGTTCATAGCCCGATTCGTAACCACTATAGCCTCCTCTTATTCCTGGCTTTCCCTCCTGTGTTGTTAATGACAAACAGAGACTTTTTTGTTTTTGCTTTAGATGGGGACGTGAATGCTTTTAAGATTTTATACACTATGCATGGGAGTAGGAGGAAGAACAGATACAGCAAACATCCTATTCAGCCAATTAACTGGGAAATCCCATGAAACCATGACCCTAAATGTCCCTATCAAGGAATCAAATGGCAAGAAGTATTAGGTTACATATAAGCAGCCTTAGTTACCTTTCCTTTTTGTCATTGTTGTAAATACATCTATCACACAACTTTTGTGCCAGTTCAAATTTTTTACAGGTGTACAACTTATTGACAACAATTATAATTGGCTGTGCAACTCCACACTTAATGAATGGGATTTTCCCACCTTTCCCGCTCCCAAGGGCAACCACTGGTAAACTTTCATCTCTAGACATTGGCCTTTGCTTGTCTTTGTATATAAGTTGTTAAGTGCCGTCGAGTCGGTTCCGACCCATAGCGACCCTGTACAGGGTTCCCGAGGGCGTAAATCCTTACGGGAGTAGAAAGCCTCATCTTTCTCCCGCGGAGCGACTGGTAGTTTCGAACCGCTGACCTTAAGGTTCGCAGCCCGATTCGTAACCACTACGCTACCAGAGAATAATCGTCTTTTTGTAATTGGCTTATTTCGCTCAGCATAATATCTCCAAGCTCCAGTCATATTGTAGCATTTATCAACACTTCTTCTCTCCTACTGGCTGAATAGTATTCCACTATATGAATACACCAAATTTTTATTATTCATTCATCTGGTGATAGACATTTAGGTTGTTTCAACCTTTGGATTACTGTGAATAGTGATGCACTGAAAATTGATGTGCAAGTCTCATTTTGAGTCTGCTTTTAATTCTTTTGGGTATATAGGAGTTGAATTGCTGGGTCATATGTTAGTTGTATTTTAGCTTTATGAGGAACCACCATACTGTTTTCCACAACATTTTGCATTCCTACCAACAATGGATAAGGGTCCCGATCTCCCCACATCTTCACCAACATTTGTTAAATTTTGTTGTTTCCGTTTTAGTTTGTATTTATCTTAACGGTCCTAGTGGAAATGAAATGGTATTATGGTTTTCATTTGCATCTCTCTGATGGTTAATGATGCTAAGCATCTCTTCATATGCTTGGTGGCCATTTGAATGTTCTCACATAGAAATGTCTATTCAAGTCCTTTCTTTGCCTGTATGATTCTTGTCACATATGTGGCTTCCAAAAACACCCTTCAAATTTGTACTTTTTCCTTTCACTTTTTTGGTAAAAAGTTTGGTGAAGAAAAGTTTAACATTTTTATGTTGTCCCATTTTTTGTCTTTTGTATGACTCTGTAATATCTTGTTAAATTTTGTTCACTAGCGTTTTGTTGAGGATTTTTGGATCTATATTCATGTTAGATTGGCCTACAGTTTTCTTGTGATGTCTTTTCTGGTTTAGGTGTCAGGCTTATGTCACCTTCATAGAATGAATTAGGGATTATTCCTTCCCGCTGATCTTCTGGAAGAGTTAAACAGTATCAGTCTCAGTTGTCCAAATATTTAGTGGAATTCCCCATGGAATCCATCAGGTCTAGAAATTATTTTGAACAGGGAAGTTTTGGATCACTGATTCAATCTCTCACTAGCTAGCGTCTGTTACGGTTTTCTTTTCCCTCTTGAGTTAATTTAGGTACGTTGTGTGCTTCTAAGAATTTATTCATTCCATTTAGCTTATCCAGTATCTTGACATATAGTTGTTTTCATAATAGCTATCATAATTCTCTTTATTTCTCTTGCGTCACTTGTAATGTCCCCTCCTTCATTTATTTTGGTTATTTGTAGATTTTCTCTTTTTTTTCCTTTGTCTGTCTAGCTAAAGGTTTGGCAATTTTATTGATCTTTTCAAAGAAACAACATCAGGTTTTATTAAATCTCTCAAAAATTTTTGGTTTCTATTTCATTTGTTTATGCTCTGATCTTTTTTATTTCATTTCTTCTGGTACATTTAGGCTTAGTTGGCACTTCTCTTTCTAGTTCCTGGACATGTTGAGTTAGGCTGTTCATTTAAGATCTTCTTTTATGTAGAAAATGATTGGTAAAAGTTTCCCTGTAAGTACTGCCTCTGCTGCATCCAGTAAGTTTTGGTATGTTGTGCTTTCATTTTAATTTGATTCTAAGAAATATGTAATTTCTCCTTTAACCTATTGGTAGCTTAATAGTGTGTTGTGTAATTTCCATTCTTGTCAGAGAAAATAATTTGTGTGATTTTAGTCTTTTAAAATCTGTCAAGATCGACGAAATGTGTTCTACCTAAAGAATGATCCATGTGCACGAGGAGAATGCATATCATGTTCTATTGTGTGAGGAGTGTTTTATCTACACCTGTTAAACCTAGTTGGTTGTGTGCCATTCAGGTCCTCTGTTTACTTTCTTTAGATCTTTTGTCCAACACTGAAAGTAGTGTATTGAAATCTACACTTGCTATAATAGTATTATGTATTTTTCCTTTCAATTCTATCAATGTTTGCTTTGTATGTTTAGTTGTCATGGTGCTGGATGCATATATATTTGGATCATTAAATCTTCTTGATAAGTGAGCCCTTTTATTATTATAGAGTGTTCTTCTTTATGAACAGAGGCCAGGTTGACTTTATAATTCTACCATTATCTTTTTGAGATCCATGGATTTGCTACCCAGACACTCAAAAATAGATTTTCTCTTTAATGGCATGTTGTTTCATCTTGTACAGACAACTTTCAATTTTTTCTTTTGTAAAGTCGAAGCTATGAAGACTCTCACACAATAAGTTATAAAAACCACTAAAAGATAAACCAGAAGATATTATTTAAGTCAGTAAAAGCCTTTTAAATGAACAATTTTCAGATTTGAAATAAGCAAATCTAATTCAAATTTTTGATAAAGTAAACTATATGCATATATGCATAGTGGTGCTAACCTTAGAAACAACTGTCAAGCATAATATTATATTTACATATAGATACTTAGCTGTGATTGAATATCTTTAATGACTTCAATATCAAAGAATGTGCTTTAATGGGAAAGTCATCAAAACTACATATTCTAGAAAAAAAAAAAAACAGCTAATCAATTAATTACTTAATCTAATATGTCTCCAAGGAGCTCTGGTAGCATAGTGGTTATGAATCCGGTTGTGAACCGCAAGGTCAGCAGTTCTAAACTACCATCTGTTCCATGGGAGAAAGATAAGGTGTTCTGCTCCCGTAAAGATACAGCCTCGGAAACCCTGTACAGGGTCACTATGAGTTGGAACTGACTCCACGGCACATATCCACCACCAGTATGTCTCCAGTTAAGAGAATATACTTAAATGTTAAATGTTAAATTTTTTAATAAAAGGAAATCTAAATTCTAGCCAAAACACCTCAAAACCATATTTTTATTAATATTAGTAAATTCATTTTCTTCAATGCCTATTATACACAAGGGAGTACAGTAGTTCCATACGATAAGCACTGGATTGTGAAACAAATAGTCCTTGTTCCAGCCTGCCAGCCAGTCTGCCAGGGAAAGATGAGGTTTCTGCTCCTGAAGATGAAAAAGTCTTGGAAACTCTACTCAGTGTCCCTACAATTCAGAACTGCCTGAATGGCACTTAGCAACAACAACAACAACATTATAGACAAAATGTACTACATGTTAGTATGCATATACCAAAAGACTTTGTCTCCGCCTTTATCAAGGTCTCTCCTGGTGTGACACTGTAGGATAAGCTTTGGGTTGCAGACAAGGTTGCTACTTCAAACCACCAGTCACTCCTCAGAAACCCTATACAAGGTTACTATGAGTCAGAACAGACTTGACAGCACTTAAAAACATCAACAATTTGTAAAATATGGTAAACTTTATAATGGAGGCTTCTTTGGTAGATTATGAGATTCTGATGGAAAGATTATATAATTACCATGGTGGAGTTTATAGATGCTTCTCAATGGAGTTAAAATCTACCTGAAATTTAATTTAGTATTTGAAAGATGTACAAAAATTACAATCTTCATAAATATATATGTGTGTGTGTGTGTGTGTGTGTATGGTGGTTGGTGGTTATGTGCCATGAAGTTGGTTCTGACTCACAGCAACCCTATACAGGGTTTCTGAGGCTATAAATCTTTACTGGAGCAGAAAGCCTCATCTTTCTCCCATGGAAGAGCTGGTAGTTTTGAACTTCTGACCTTGTGGTTTGCAGCCCGATTCTTAACCACTGTGCTATCAGAGCTCCTTTTGTGTCTGTATAGACAAAGACATAATGAGAGCTTTATATGTTGGAATCCTGGTGTGGTGCTATAGGTTAAGTTCAGTACTGCTAAACAAAAGATCTGTGCTTCAAAGTTATCAGCAGCTCCTTGAGAACCCTACACAGGATCTGTATGAGTTGGAACTGACTCGATGGCACATAACCACAACCTATATGTTGTTAAGTGCCATCGAGT
>NW_006408547.1:6575120-6599256 GCF_000296735.1 Chrysochloris asiatica | reverse complement strand
GAACCGACTCCACGGCACATAACAACAATACATATATATATGTGTGTATATATAAAACACAAGAATACACACAATGACTGCTATGAAGCTATATATGTTGTTCTTGTTAAGTGCAGTTGAGTTGGTTCCGACTCATAACGCACTCATAACCCTCTAAATAGGGTTTCCCAGGAGTGACTGGTGAATTTGAACTGCCAACCTTGAAGTTGAAACTGACCTTGCAGTCCAGTGCCAGGTCCCACAGCGCCACACCAGGACTCCAGATTCATCTATAGCCACTGTAAATTACTTAGTGTGATTTGCACTTAGCAGTCCAGTGTTTCTGTTACAGCACCACACTAAGACTCCAGATTCATCTATGTTGTTCTTGTTAAGAGCCATTGAGTCAGTTCCAACTCATAGCAACCATGTATAGAGTTTCTGAGGAGCAGCTGGCGAGCTTGACCTGCCAACTTTGCAGTTCAAACTGACCTTGCAGTCTAGCTGCTCTAAATTACTTAGTGTGCTTAATGAACTCTCAGTCATATTGTCATATGTATTTATCCCTGAGACTTAGTGATCACAAGTTAAAAAAAATCATTCTACTTCAGAGACAAGGAGGGGGGAGGTGTCACACAATTATTTTTATAAAACATCATTAAAAAATTTAAACTTTCTATATACTTTGCAAAATAATACAACACAATTTATAAGATATCATTTTAAATGCTCAAGTCTAATTAAGATATCAGTAAATATGCACAAGTCTAATTCCTCCTCTCTTATTCATCACTACATCTAGTCCACCCATAAGAGAACAAATAGATAAAGCGATTTACTATACCTTGTTGTTCCTAAAGTTCATCAGAAAAGAAATAAGGGTGTTTCCCCTATGGTGGTGGTGTGCCGTGGAATAGGTTCCGACTTACAACAACTCTGTGTATGGTTTCTGAGGCTGTAAATCTTTATAGGAGCAGAAAGCTTCCTCTTTCTCCCATGGAACAGCTGATAGTTTTGAACTGCTGACCTTGAGGTTACCAACCCCACTCATAAGCACTATTCTATCAGAGCTCCTTTTTTTCCCCTATACCAGATAAGACAAGCAACGATTTATGTCTTAGAGACCCGGGATTTTTTTTTTCCTGGAGGAAATCCAAGAGATGCTATGTTTAAAAGACTGGGATCATGGAAGTAAATAATAGCATTGTCCAAAGTGTAGAGGGTTTGAAGGTTAAAAGAGAGAGGGCAGCATTACAAATCAATGGGGGAATAATGCACTATACAACTGATTGCATTTAGAATATCACTTATCTGAAAAAACAAATTTTTTGAACTTAACTTTACACCTCCCATAAAAACAAGTTGGTATTGCCCAATGATTAAACCAAGGAGATTTCCAGAACACGGTGCCGAGGGGAGACTCCTTACCATGATGGTCGATTCCGGGCCAAAGTTATCCAAGAACCTGCTGCACATGAAGTTCATGCAAAAGGGACTAAACTCAGAAACCAAGAAGCATCTGGAAGAAGAAGAAAAGAAAAGAATCAGTGAAAAGCACTGGTATTTAGATTTTCTAGAGCTGAAGGAGAAGGAGAGTGTCATACTCGAAAAGCAGAACGTTTCGTTGTGCTAAATCTAAGGATATAACATTGAGGTTGAGAAATTAATCCTTCAGATGAACTCTAAGAACAAAGCTGAAGAAGTTGAAGATGAAACAGTGGACCTTGATGTGTCCTATGAAGAAATGGCTAGAAGGTATGCAAGCCTGGTAGGGACAACTGGAGAAAAGTTTGCCAAGAAAAGAGATCATGCCAATTTTGAAGAAGATAAAAATGGGAACATTAAAAAGACCAAGAAGATGAAGGGGTTCTTAAACCCGCAGATTAAAAAGAAGGCCTTGTGAAAGACAGAAGCACATTTTGGAACTTGACTCCGATTGCTTCTCTGTAGCTTTAGATATGATAATGTGTATTTGTAAACAAGTGTGTAATTTTGGAAAATGCGGTCCCTAAAACAGATGTATGGTGGATGTTATACATCCTTTGTTTAATGGTGTTCATCAGGAAAGAGTTTTCTGCCCTTGATCTTTAAATGTACACAGTGACATGGTGACTTCCTACAGACCTTGTGACCTTGGATTTTTAAAATAGGTTTTATGGTCCCTGACTTCAGTAAATTAATGTCATTGTTTAATAAATAAACAAGAAGGAAAAATTTATAATTAGAAAGTGTAAGAGATATATTTTGCTTTGTAATTGTATATTGGACATGGTGCTTCTAAGGATGAAACAAAACACAGAAGACACAAAGTAAAATACTGAGAAATTTTATTATGCAAAATAAATCAAAAACATATTGTTACTGAGGTTCCATTTCATACACGTTTCAGTTTATGGACCAGTTTTCTCAGTAATACACTTGTCTTAGTCTTATTAGGGTCCCTTCAAAAGAAGAAGGAAAAAAGTCCATGAAAACAGTTGGGTTGTGAGAAGATCAGCTGGGCCAATTAAACTCAAGACAGACCCATCAGCTCAGAAAGTTAGTTTAAGATTTTGGAACTCCAAAGGAATAATCTTGATAGATGTTCTCAAAGGACACAGGATAATCACAGGAGCTTGTTATAAAGAAGTTTTAAGAATATTGAGAGCTGAATTTGTGAGGAAAATTGACTCAAGGAAACATTTTCCATCACAACAATGCACCTGCTTATTCTTCTAGGGTAGCGAAACCTGAGAATTTTATTGGGAGATTTACCCAATGCCTCTTACAGGCCTGGCCTTGTCCCGTCTGGTTTCTTTTTGTTCAAACTGCAAGAAAGTTTAAAAGTAACACAATTTCAGTCCCTCCCAGATGTCAGTACTACCATATGGATGTGGTATATAGATTGTTGTTGTTATGTGCTGTGGAGTCTGTTCCGACTCATAGCAACCCTGTATAGGGTTTCCGAAGCTATAAATCTTTACAGGAGCAGAAAGCCTCATCTTTCTCCCACAGAACAGCTGGTAGTTTTGAACTGCTGACCCTGAGGTTAGCAGCCCGATTCCTAACCACTACGATACCAGAGCTCCTTATATAGAGAAAAGCTAAATATTCTTTGGGGTAAGGTTGCTGTTGTTGTTTTTGTTAGATACCATGGAGTCATAGCTGACTCATTGTGACCATATACACAAAAGCAGGAATCTCTGCCTGGACCTGAACCATCATATTCACATTGTTGCTCTGTTTGAGTTCATGGTTATTTGCCACAGTGTCAGTCCATCTCCTTGAGGGGTCTTCTTCTTTTTCACTGACCCTGTGTTCAAAGCCTTAATCATGTTTATGTTTTTGGATATCATCTTTTTATATATTGTTTTATATTATTGCCTGCTTCTCCAACTTGAAATCAAATTCTTTGAGTACAAATATTTTGCTGCCTTGAGCCTGTCTCAGGGCTGGTAGGAACATGTACATGTAGTAGATAGTCAGTAGATAAATGTTTAATCAGTACCAGATAAACAAATGAGTTGTTATTTTTATTATTGCACAGCATCACTTCACATAGTTAGTGATAGGATGCTTAATTATGGATGACACTTAACCTAGAAGATTATCTGGACTTTCTCTAAATTTAATTAAAATTATGCTCTGGCACATTAGGTAGATTCTGGAGATACTAAACTGGCATTAATAAAAGGCCACTGGAACTGACTCATCTGCTATTTTGAGCCATTGATACAGAAGAGAAAAATAAATTATTAGAAAGTAACTTCAGAAAAGCACAGAAATAATTCTGAAATAATACACCTCTTCAATATAAGTCAAGCTATTGAAACCACTAGATTTAAAGAAGAAATAAAAAACTATTTGGATGTGTTTATCACACATCATATCCTAATCACAAAGTTCTGAACTATGTTGTTGTTAGGTGCCAGGGATCAGCTCCGACTTATAGCCACCCTATGCACAACAGAACCAAGAACTGCCCAGTCAGTGCCATCCTCACAATTGTTACACATGAGCCCACTGCTGCTGACACTGTGCGAGTCTATCTCAGTGAGGGTCTTCCTCCTTTTCTCTGACCCTCAGCTTTATCAAACATGATATCCTTCTCCAGAGAGTGGTCGCCCTTTTGATAATAGGACTGAAATATGAGAGATGGAGTCTTGCCATGCTGGCTTCTAAGAAGCATTCTGGTTGGACTTCTTACAGCACAGATTTGTCTGTTTTTCTAACGGTACTTGGTACCACTTTCAATATCCTTGTCCAATAGCATATTTCAATGCGTCGCTTCTTGTACTGTCTTCCTTATTCTTTGTCCAAATTTCACAAGCATGTTAAGCTATTGAGAGTACGTTGGTTTGGGTCAAGCACACACTGGTTTTCAAACTATAAGTCATCATCACTTCCAGCAAGTAGGGTGGTAATATCTGCATTTCAAAGGTTTTTACTGATTCTCCCTCCAATCCTGATGCCATATTCTTGTTCATATAATCCAGTTTTCAGATTGTTTGCTCAGCATGCAAATTGAATAAGCATGGTGAAAGGACACAACCTTGGGGCACACCTTTCCTGATTTTAATCCCTTCAGTGAACCTTTGTTCTGTTCTAACCAGTGCCTCTTGGTCTATGTTCAGGTTCCTCATGATCCCAATTAGGTGTTCTGAAATACTCATTCTCTGTACTGTTATTCATAATTTTCGTGATCCACAAAATTGAAAGCCTTTGCATAGTCAGTAAAGCAGAAGTACACATCTGTTTGCTATTCTCTGTTTCCAGACAAGGCTCATCTGATATCAGCAATGATATCCCTAGTTCCATATTCTCTTCTGAATCTGGCTTGAATTGCTGGCAGTTCCTAGTTGACAAATTATAACTATTTTTTAATTATCTTTGGCAAAATTTTATTTGCTTGTGTTATTCTATGATTTCCGCATTTCTTTGGGTTACCTCTCTTTGGAATGGACATAAATATGGATCACTTCCAATTAATTGGTCAGGTAGTTGTCTTCCAAATTTCTAGTCATAGATTAGCGAGTGCCTCCATTGCTGCATTAGTTTGTCGTCATGTTCTTTACCAATGCCTCAGTGCAACTTGGCCTTCTGCCATCAGATCTTGATCATATCCTACCTCTTGAAATGGTTGAACACCAACCATTTCTTTTAGGTATAATGACTTCCTTCCATCTTCTTTTATGATTTCTGCATCACTGAGTATTTTGCCTTTTGTCGGTAAGTGCAGTTGAGTCACTTCTGACTCATAGCAACCTTGTATAGGGTTTCCCAAAAGAAGTTAGTGGGTTTGAACCACCTACCTTGAAGTTCAAACTGACCTTGAAGTCCAGTGCATTATCCTGCAGCACCACATAGACTCCTTCAATAGTGCAAGTCAAGGCTTGATTTTGTTTCTTTTTTTTCAGTTCTTTCAGCTTGAGAAATGCTGAGTGTGTTCTTCCTCTCAGTTATCTAACTCCTGGTCTTTGCACATTTCGTTACATTTAGTGCACATCAAGCAAGTATAGAAGAAACCCCAGGGTTCAGTTGCACTATCTATTTTCATTTTATAATAGGAAAATAAATCAATTAGAAGAAAGAACTAGATACACCAGCCTCTGGTGGACCATGTAGTAAACATAACATATCTATTTTCTAAGTTGCTACAATGCAACCCCATGATCAATTCTACCACAAAGGAGGAAATGTTGTAATAGAAATCAAGGACAAGGCAGGGTTCTTTAGTACACAAAATTGCCAAGGCAGAAGGCATTCTATCTTTTTATGGAGTCTAAGTGTTACGTATACAATATAACAGGTGCAATATAATTTTTTTTTATCATGTTTTTCTTTAAACTTCCATTGCCTGTATGGAGAAGTGAAATGCTAAAAATTTCAGATTTTGAGGTGATTTGCAAAGTGTAGAGTAGACATGGGATAGGTAGGTTTGAGGCTTTCCTACTCTGCTCTAGGGAGTCCTGGTGTGGCACTGTGGGCTAATGCATCAGACTGCAAAGTCATTTGAACTTCAAGGTCAGTGGTTCAAGCTGACCAGCTGCTCCTTGGGAACCCTATACAGGGTCGCTATGGGTTGGAATGGTCTCAGTGGCACCTGACAACAACAACAACAACAACTCTGCTTCTAGCATACCTTCTTGGGCAAAGAAGCACTACAGTCAAAATATGAGCTCAGAGAGCTTATAAGGCAAATACATCTCTTTTTAGTGATTAAAAATTATTCTTTAGTAAAGAGTTCTTTATCTGGAAATTTAGCAGGAGAATTATGGCTGTGATATTGAGATTAGGGATTTAGATCTTAGATTTTATTTTGAGTCCCGACTAAGGCATTTTACTTTATTTTTTTCTCTTTACAAATTGGCACACATGTGCTTAATATATATGTTCAAACACAAAGATTTTGTAGGAGGTAAAGGGCTAACTGGTATCGCTGACGTTCAGTTTCTAGAGTCAAACCACACATTCCAGCGATAATTGGAATGATCACAGCTTTCTATGTCAACAGAAAAGAATGGATAGCAGGCAGGAGACCATATAACTATCAGAGGGAACAAAATTGCAAGGGAGGGGGGAAAGGCATTTTATTATAGCCTGTCCAAAATGTATAGGTAAGATATAGTATTTATCACTCAAGCAAAGTGATCCCCAAAACACTTTTATATGCTATGATCAGTTAAGTGCTCTGAGCCATTCTTCATAAGATTAAAAATGAAGGAATCAAAAAAAAAAAAAAAGCAGGCTGACATCATGTTATATTAGATTATAGTCTTTTATCAAAGATTAGCAGGCTGTGTTTCATTATCTAACATGTTGGAGTTCTCCCAATCCATTGCCTTCAGAAGATGGAATGACAAAATTCAAATTTCAGACGCTGCCTGAGAATGAATAAAGAGTTGCAATGACAGCCCACAGAAGCCTATGACTATTGAGCATTACTGTAAAACAAGCTTCATTGTCCATGCTGCCAACACTAGCACCCAGAACAAATCGACAGGCTGGGGCAGAGAAGAGGAGTCTAAGTGAATATGGAGTTCCCTGTCTTTAGGAGTCCTGATGTGGCGCTACGGGTTAATGCACCAGACTGCAAAGCCGTTTGAACTGCAAGGTCGGCAGTTCAAGCTCACCAGCTGCTCCTTGGAAACCCTATACAGAGTCGCTATGGGTCAGAACCAACTCAATGGCACTTCACAACAATAATAACATCTTTTGATTGGCCATCAAAAAAAAAAAATGCAGAGGAAAGATGAAGGAAACCTTTGTAAAGGATAATAATTCTTATATATTTAATTTCGCATGAAATTAAAATCTATCCCAGTTATACTTCAATTTTCATCTCAAAACTGGAGTGGAGGATAATCTGTTCAAGTTTCTGATAAGTAATCCATTGATAAAAAAAAGTTTGTCTTGATATGCAGCACTGCTTGTTAATGAATTGTATTTAAAATTTGTTCATTATAGATACAGTCATGTCCTCCAAAATATTTATTGAAATTCTGTCCCCAGAACCTTTGAATAAGGTCCTCTTTGATAATAGAGCTTTTCTGTTGTTGTCCAGTGGGTCCTAAACCTAATGACTTTTTAGTTAAAAAACAGCAGAATACACATAGAAACTCACATTAGAGAAAGACCTTTTATGAAAATAGACACAAGGCCACCCACTTCCACTGAGGTATTTTAGGCTCATAACAACTCTGTAGGACATGGTAGTGTTGTCCCAAATGTTTTCTAAGGCTGTAAACCTTTGCAGAAGTGAGCTGCCTTATCTTTGTCCCACTGAATGGCTGCTGATTTTTAATGACCAACCTTAAGATTAGCAGCTCAATGCTTAACCCACTGTGCCACAATGCTATTGAGACAAAAGGCAACTACATTTATAAACCCAGGGATTTGAAGGATTACTGGCTACTTGATGTTGGACTAAATAAAGAAGGGCCTCCTCCAATGGTCGTTTCCTGGTTTCCAATTGCTAGTCTCTGGATTTCTAAGAAAATAAATCCCTGTTTTTTAAAACCACGACTTTATGTTACTTATGTTACAGAAGAACTAAGTAACAAAGACATTATGTTTCTGAAATATTAAGTCTCTATAACTAAATTACCAGAATAATTCTGATGTGAAATCTTTAGCTTACTGTTATATCATGGTTCAGCTGAAAAATGAATATAATACCCGAGCTACTGATCATGAGTTTTGAGGCTAATATTTTTTTAATACTTTTTTGTTGTTATTAATGTTTGTTGTCTTTAATGAACAAAGACTATTTTTCAGAAAGATGCAATAGTGTATAAGCTTTGAGATTGTTTTTATTGTTATTCTTGTTGTTTTGCAGTCAAGATGTGTGTTTCCAAGAAATAGCCTAAAATAAGTTTTAATTTAAATGATAATACATTATTATTATTGAATATAGGGTACACAACCAATACATATCTACTAATTTTGTTTATAAAGGAAAGTACCACATATTATAATTCTATCCTGCATTTCAAAAAATATAATAAATGCAAGAGGAAGACTATGGATCATAGCTATGTAGTGAATTACATTAGCTATTGTTTATAGCCCCAGTTACCCGACTCCTTACACCCCCAAAATATAAATTACAGGTACAGATAGTCTTTCAGGCATACGCTTTCTATTAAACAAACAAATAGGGTTAACTGCATTTTGCAAACTCTTTGGGAAAATTAAAAAGTAGAAAAATCACCTACCTTGTCTCCTAGGAGTCTAATAAAGAAAGCAAAAATATACTTCAAAATATCAGTTGTATTTAACTCAGCAATACTGTTTAAGAAATATATTCTAGCCAAATAATTTTATACTAGAAATACAAGGTGGTTATTTTTTTTTTCATTCTAAAAATTTTAAATACTTAATGTAATCCATTAACAGATAAAAGCAGAAAAAAAATGTTTCACTCAATGTATTCGAAAATTATATTGTAAAATTAATATAGTCACAATAAAAACACTTAGGAAAAAGAGCTAGCTGTGATAAGCCAAACACATACAACTAAATGCAATGCTGTCCGTCATTTCGGATCTGGAAGAATCTAGGTTTCTGTTGGCTGTGATGTTTATTGACGTGCATTACCAGACCTTTCTTCCACATTGCCATTGCGTGAGTTCAAACTCCAAATCTTTAGGTTAGCTGTGGTTGTTGCTGTTAAGTGTCGTCAAATCAGTTCTGACTCATAGTGACCCAAGGCTTTTTAAACCTTTGCGGAAACAAAAAGCCTCATCTTTCTTTTGTGGTTAGTTTGCTAGTCAGACACAAACTGTTTACACTACATAGGTACCTATGATACAGTTAATCTTGGAAACTGTCATTAGTTTAAAAGAAATATAATAATCATGAAGCCACTAATAAATTCTTATACATTCAGAAAAAAAGCAAGAATTTCTGACAATTGCACTATCATTTGGTACTGTGCTAGTAATTATCCTGTTTTTGATACTTGTCCAACTGATTTTGACCAATGCTGGCGCCATATATGCAAAATAGAACTTGTCCATTTGGGTAATACCAACCAAACATACATCCATCATCCAATAAGGTTATAATAGAATTCAGAAATTTCAACAGAATCGGAAACAGCCAATGTAACTAGATGTAGTAATATAACAACTTCCCACAGGTGTATCTTGTATCTTATATACAAATTGATTTTGCTGCCAAACATATAACAATACAATATATATATAAACTATAATATCAATGTCTTGATAGTCATAATAAATACATGTGTTACTAGTTTATGTATGTACTATACCATATATCTGTCATTATTTTAAAGTGAACTTTCCTTACCTACAAATAAAGTTTCATGTGTAGCGTGTATGCTTTGACTCAGACAGTAGCATCCAATCTTGTGTATTTTCCTTATCTTGAATGTTGTAGTGTTATCTCTATGTTAAACTTTCTTATAAAAATACCACTATGAAGAACATCATGGCTCCAAAATGCAGCAAAACCAGTGTTAGTCACAAAGCAGCAAGAGTCAAGGGGGAAGTATCATTTGGAATTGAAATTAAAATGTATTAAATAAGTTGATGGAAAACCATCAAGATATTAAACATATCTATTTGCTAGCATAGTAGTTACAAATCGGGCTGCGAACTGCAACGTCAGTTGTTCGAAAC
Source organism: Chrysochloris asiatica (assembly GCF_000296735.1). NCBI lineage: Eukaryota > Metazoa > Chordata > Mammalia > Afrosoricida > Chrysochloridae > Chrysochloris > Chrysochloris asiatica. Next base: position 6,589,150 of record NW_006408547.1, on the reverse strand, counting down.
TACCAGCTTTTCCGCGGAAGAAAGATGAGGCATTCTGTTCCTGTAAAGATTTACAGCTTCGGAAACCCTGTACAGGGTCGCTATGAGTCGGAACCGACTCCACGGCACATAACAACAACAACAACAACAACAACAACATTTGCTAAGTATATAATACGGTGTTCATTCAGTGTTCAAATCCCGTAAAGCCCTATTTGACAGAACATATCCTGAGTATTAAGTGTCACAACACTGTATATATGATGGTAAGTCAAAAAGTATTGCTACACACATCATAGAAACCTTTATTTAAAAAAAAAAAAATTACCTAAGAAGTCACTTCTGGCAAGATGTTAGATATACTACACAGACCCTCCACAACAAAGATATGAGAAACAAAATGAAAAAGACACAAATGAAAATCCTGGAACTGGAAATTCAGAGGAAATCTGAGAGGAGTGCATTGAGTGCTTGCTGGCAGAAGAAGTTGAGAAGGGATGGTAAGAGGAGGAGGCTGACAATGAAAGGCTGGCCAGATGTAGTGCCACCATCTTGAACGTTAGTGAGCAGCTTTGGTGACAGAAGGTGACCTGGCAGAGTTTACTAACACAGGGGACAGGAAAGGTGTGATTCCTTCTTTTGCCCATCCTCCCTTGGTGATCAGAGGTATGGCCAGTTCCTAACCTCATCTACCCTCAGGGCGGTCCTTGTTCTCTGGAGGTTCAAAGCTATGTGGTTGTACCCAAAGTCATCAGACCAATATTAGTCTAGCAGAAAGCCTCATAGACATCCCCCTAGCCCCCAGCTGCCCTGTAGTATTAACAGACACTGAAACCAGCTCCATGCATTCACGGCCTCCACAAACTACTTCTGGATTGAATGCCCTGAACATAGATAACACAGCTTATAGAAACTACATTTAGGACCAGGTGACTCCCTTCCACACCCACCTTGTTTGCTCCTTGACCGGCATGAGCCTCCCAGAGTTTTTTTCTTTTCTAGGTCCAACAGCTTTGCTGTCTTTTTGCTTCTGCTTTTGTTTTATTCCTTTCGTTGTTTCATTGTTTTTGTTATTCTTTCTTCTCTTTTCATTCCCTTGAATTTTATCTTTTATATCTTCATCATTTTTTTCCTTCTTTTCTTCTGTTTCTTATTTCCCTTCTTCTTTTTTTTGCTCCTTTGATATTTCTTTGCTCTTTCCTATACTTTTTCTCATTCATCTTCCCTCTTCCTAGTTTTTAAAGTGTTTTCTTTTTTCTTTTATTTTCATTTCTTTTTTTCTCTCATAGCTCCATTTTTCTGTCCCTCTTTTCTCATTTTGTTTATTATATTCATTTTTCCTTGTTTTTGACTGTTTTGTTTTTTTCTTGTTTATTATTTTCTCTTTTTGTTGTGGGTTGCTTATTTGTTTATTTTGTTTTGTCTTCGTATGTGTGGATATAGGGTGGTTTATTCTTTCTCATCTGAAAAGATACAACACTGTACCCATACATACCAGACACAACCAGAACCTCTGCAGTTCCACCCACTGGGCAAGAGACAATACTTGCTCATATGCTACCTGATCAGTGATAGATAGCAGCCAGCACCAACCAGACCCACACTAAACTTTGGAACATATATGGTGAAGGGAGAAAGAGTGTATACTTTCTGTACACTTTCTGTAACTCCACCCACAGGAGACAGTGGGTGTCAAAGAACACATCAACATACAATTATTAATTAAACACAAATACCACAATACCACAATGTCCCATTAACAATGGACAGTTATAGCTCACCTGAAGAAAAAAGAATGGCTCAAACAAATGACCAAGATACAGAGCTGGAAAATATTTCTGAGGAAGAAAAGATAACGGGGAGCTAAATTTCAAAATAATTCAAAAGAATTATATTTAGGTACTTTTAAAGGATTGACAGAAAAATCAAGAACATGGAAAAAAATTATGAAGAATTCAGGAAAATATCTTAAGAACAAAGAGGAGAACTAAATGTAAATTAGAAACAGTACAAAATCTGCAATTAGAAATTCAGAAGATTAATACTAAAATTTCACAAATGGACAATGCAAATAAAGGGCAGAGGAGGAAACTCAAAATAATGGAAACTTAAATTAGTGAGCTTGAAGGTAAATCTCCCAATACTATCATGCTATAAGAACCAAAAAAAAAAAAAAAAAGAGGAAAAGAAAATCTGAAGAAAGCCTAAGAGTTATGTGGGATACTATGAAGAGGAATAACTTTTGGGTGACTGGAATTCCAGAACAGGAAGGGGTAATAAAAAGCACAGAGAAAATTGCTGAAGAGTTGTCAGAAGAAAACTTCCCTAACATCAAGAACGATGAGAAGATAAGCATACAAGAAGTGGAACAAACCCCAAACAGGAAGTATAGCAAAAGAAAATCACCAAGACATCATAAGTATGTTGCTGTTATGTGCCCTAGAGGTGATTCTGACCCATAGCAATCCTGTGCATAACAGAATGAAACACAGCCTGGTTCTGCACCATTTTCATGATTGAGTCAATTGTTGTTACCACTGTGTCAATCCATTTCATTGAGTGTCTCCCTTTTTCACTGACCCTCCTCTTTTCCAAGCATGATGTCCTTCTCCAGGGACTGTTCCCTACTGACAACATATCCAAAGTGTGAAAGGCAAAGTCTGGCCATGCTGGCTTCTAAGGAGCATTCTGGTTGTACTTCTTCCAACACAGATTTGTTTGTATGGTAATCTATGGTACCTTTAATATTCTTCTCCAACACCATAACTCAAATGCATCAATTCTTATACAATTTCTGTATTCATTGTCCAACTTTCACATGCATATGAGTCTATTGAAAATACTATGGTGTTGGTAGTATATGCAGTGGAGTCAGCTCCAACTCAGAGTGATCCTGTATAGGATTTCTGAGGCAGTAAATCTTTATGGGAGCAGAAAGCCTCATCTTTCTCCTGTGAAAATATTATTTCCCACCTGAATTCAGAAACCATCTCAAGAACATATTTGATGCATTAGACACTAATAACTGAAGACCAGAAGAGTTGTGGGATGACTTCAAGAATATCATACATGAAAATATCAAAAACTCATGAAAAAGAGAAGAAAGAAAAAACAAAAATGGATGTTAGAAGAGACTCTGAAACTTGCTCTTGAGCATAGAGAAGCTAAAGCTTATGAAGACATGAGGAAGTAAAAGAGTTGAAAAGAAAATTTCAAAGGGAAGCTTGTAAAGACAGAGTTATAATGAAATGTGAAAAGATCTGGAGTTAGAAAAATAGAAGGAAGAACATGACCAATATTTCTCAAGCTGAAAGAAGTGAAGGGAAAACTCAGTGATACAATAGAGGCTTATTTGGATGTGAAGACAGCTTCTTTTGTTTTAATGGTTAGGAAATTTCTTCCTAATGAGGGATATTTATGTCAAGTTGTAAGTTAAAAGTAAGAAGTAACTGAAGATCTGGTGGAAAAACATTTCTTAGAGAGGAAGATAAAGTGAAAAAAAGTTTACCATAATTCAGAAATGAATATAAGCAGCTCATCTTTAGTGATTAAGTGGAACGTTCATTTTAAGAAGTTATGGGTTGTATTGATCCCCCCAAATTATGTGTCAATTTGTCTAGGCCATTATTCTTATAATGATGTAATGATTCTTCATTCTGTGATAGAACTTAATAGTGTTAGAATGTGAGCCCCTCAGAATGGCAGGTATAAGAAATATGAATGGTAAAGAACTGCCTCCTCAGAGTTGAACATAATGACACTAATGAAATAAAGCCTTTAGGATGTTTACTTGCTGATGGGGCACAACTCAAAGTGAGGATAAACAATCACAAACATCCATTAATATTTGGAACATGGAATATACCAAGTATGAATTTAGCAAAATGGGAAGTTATCAAAAATGGGATAGAATGCATAGACCTTGATATTCTAGGCATTGGTGAACTAAAATGGACTTGTACTGGCAAAAAGAACATTTCAAGATCTATCTTGGAGTACAATATTCTGTGATTGGATAATATTCAAATGGCTACAAGGAAGACCAGTTAATGTCACTATTATTCTAATTTGTGCAACAAGCACTAAAGTCAATGATGATGAAATTGAAGATTTCTACCAACTTCTTCTGTCTGAAATTGATCAAATATGCAATCAAAATGCATTGATAATTACTGGCAATTTGAATGCAATGGTTCAAAACAAAAAGGAAGGATCAGCAGTTGGAGAATATGGTACTGGTGATAGAAATGATGCTGGAGAAATCATGAAAGAATTTTTCAAAACCACTGCCTTATTCATTACAAATATCTTTTTAAAACAATATTAAAAATGAGTATACACATGGATTTCACTAGCTAGAATACACAGAAATCAAATTGACTGCATATGTGGAAAGAGATAGTAGAAAAACTCTGTATCACCAGCCAAAACAAGGCCAGGGGCAAACTGTGGAACAGACCATCAATTGCTCAGATACTAGTTCAGACTACAGCTAAAGAAAAATAAAACAAGTCCACAAGAGCCTAAATATGACCTTGAACATATTCCATTTGATTTAGAGATCATCTTAAGAATAGATCTGATATATTAGACACCAATGACCAAAAATTAGAAAAGTTTTGGGATGACATTAAGAACATCATACTGGAAGAAAGCAAAAGTCAAGAAGACAGAAAGAAAGAATGAAACGACCAAAATGGATGTCAGAAGAAACCCTGAAACTTGCTCTCCAGCACAGAAATGCTAATAAAATGTAAGAAAACGGGAAATAAAAAGATTAACAGAAAATTTGAAAGGGCAGTTGGAGAAGACAAAGACAAATCTTACCATGAAATGTACAAAGATCTGGAATTAATAAAACCAAAAGCAAAGGACATGTTCAGTGCTTCTCAAGCTGAGGGTACTGAGGAAAAAATTCAAGCCTCAACTTAAAATAATGAAGGATTCTTTTGGCAAAATATTGAATAATACAGAAAGCATCAAAAAATATGGAAAGAATATACAGAGTCATTGTACCTAAAAGAAATGGTTGATGTTCAACCATTTCAAGAGATAGCGTATAATCAAAAGTCAACAGTACTAAGGAAGAAGTCCAATGTACACTGAAGGCATTGGCAAAGAACAAGTTTCTAGAAATTGATGGACTATAAATTGAAATATTTCAAGAAATTGTTGTGGCACCAAAGGCACTCAGTTATCTTGGCCAAGAAATTTGGAAGACAGCTACCTGGCCAACTGATTGGAAGAGATTCATATTTGTGCCCATTCCAAAGAGAGGTACCACATGTTTTTGTTGTTGTTAAGTGCCTTTGAGTCAACTCTGACCCATAGCGAACCTTTGTAGGGTTCACAAGGAGCAGCTGGTGAGCTTGAACTGCTGATCTTACAGTTCAAACCCAAAGTGCCATACCAGGACAGGCAGTTGGTTATATGAACTCAGTAGATGAATGATGAAATTGCAAAGTTAGCAAATGAAGAAAACAAATATTTAGTATGGAATGGGGAAATGCTCTCATTGGCAAAGTGTGTAGATAACTAAAATATAATGCTATAAATTTTCTTTCCTATAAAGTAAATCTTATCCTCACAACTAAATGAGAGTTCTTAGAGAATGAGAACACAAATCTATGCTCTCAAAGATCAAGTTAGAGTAATTTGATTGTATATATATATATATATATATATATGAATGTATACACCCAACTCATAAAATTCTGAGCTCATGCTCAGAAAAAGGAACGTCAGCTATTCCTTTCATATGTGTTGCCTGGAGTATGTTTCCATTAAAACCATTTTAATACCTTCAAAACTAACTCCCTCTAGTTGCATCTTTCAAATTTTAGGGAACACTCAGAACACCCAAGAATGCCATAGTACTGGCCTCATTTGCACACAATGTGGAAATAACCAAAATATCAATTAAATAAAACAAACAGCAGTTTAGAATCTAAGTTCTAATTGCTCTATTATAAAATTTGCTACAAAACAAAATATGTGTGCCTAGAATCAAATGCACAATGTAAAGACTAGACCTGAATTTTTATGACCAGCTGCAGAGAATTATTGTTATTTAGGGAGAAAAAGATATAAGGAGACTAAAGAGTACATGTCTGGATTTCAGAGTCTTTTTGAGATTCTTCTATCTGCGCTAACAAGTTGCTAATTAATGATCTGTGTAGTGAGACTTTCAGGGCAGGATGGCAGACTCACTGAGCATGTGTTCTGCAACAAAGTCTTGGAAAATCAAGTAAAATGAGCTACAGTTGATACAATGGTCTTCAGGCACAGGAAGTGACTGGTAGTTAGCAGCAAAGGGATTCATTCTCCTTTGTATCATTCTGGTAAGCAGGATTTGTCCATATCCTACCCTGGTCAACCCAACAGCCAGTGACACCCTCCTCCTGCATAACCTCTGCTCTGCCTGGGATTGGTGGATTTGAACCCCCAAACTTGTGGTTTGCAGCCCAGTGCTTATCCTACAGTGCAGGAGTCCCAACAACAGACATGTAGTCTATATTTTATGTATACTGGTTCTTCTGAAAAGGATTCTGGGGATTTTATAATCAAGGCTTCTCTCTTTTATACACAAGGAGCCCTAGTAATGGGCTGTTTGTCACAAGGACAGCAGTATGAATCTACCTGCCACTTCTTGGGAAAAAGATGAGGCTTTCTACCCACATAAAGATTTACAGCCTCAGAAGCCCTATGTGGGGCTATTATGAGTAAGAACTGACTTGGGGGATACTGCCACCACCGTACCAATGTATCTTGCGCATACACAGATAGACAAAAAATAGATAATTAACCTGCATTTCCTCTCCCAACACATATCCTGGGATAATACCTGAAAGGTGCACAAAGTTCTTGGGAAGTTTCATTATTTTTTGTTTCATTTGTTCCTCAACTTTCTGAAGCCCCTTAGGATAAGATGCATATATCATTCCCAGCTCTACCACAGGGCCAGCTGCAAAGTCTCTTCGTTTTGCAAAGGTCTGGTCAGCTGTAGGGAAATTCTCATAACTCCCTTCTCAATGATGCTGAGTTTCTAGATTCCTTCATGTTCAAATTCTCTATAGACATGATGTATTTATGATAAAAAATACAGTTTTCCTTTTAAAATGATATGCTGCTCTATGAAATAAGTCAATGCCAATCTGTTAAAATGAAACAGAATGTTGTAAATTCTATGCTGATAGAACCTGAAAGATTAAAACATTTTAAATAAAAAGATGTTATGAATAGCTAATATTCATTGTTTACTACATGGCAGGCAGATTACTAAGCATTTTATATGTATGATTTCCATTTTACAATAACCCTCTGAAGGAAGAAGTAAAGAAAGTGAGCCTTTGGTGAGCTTAAGTCGTATAAACTGTACGTGGAGGAAACAAGATTTGAAACCAGGCAAATTCCATCCAAAATTCATGTTCTTAAACACCCGTGCCAGAATAAGTCTCTACCTTATTTTCTACAAGTTCAGGCCAGTAGTGGTTCAGGCATAGAATTCTCACTTACCAAGGATCTCTGGTAGCGTAGTGTTTACAAATCGGGCTGTGAGCCTCAAGGTCAGCAGTTTGAAACTACCAGCTGTTCCACTGGAGAAAGATGAGGCTTTCTGCTCTGGTAAAGATTTACAGCCTCAGAAACCCTGTACAGGGTCACTGTGAGTTGGAACCGACTCCACGGCATACCACCACCAACACAAGAGATACTTGATTCCTCATGGCCACCCACCTATCCGTCAATGGAGGCTTGTATGTTGCTGTGATGAAGAACAGGATTCAATAGAGCCTCAAGACAAAGATGGTTTAAGAAGAAAGTCCGGGGTGTCAACTTCTGCAAATCAGCCATTGAACTCCTGTGTGTCATGACAGCTTCCTCTGCAGGCGATGATTGGGATGCAGCAGAACTAAACAGCATTGTGTTCCATTGTTCCATGAAGTTCCTATGATTTCTCGTGAACATCACAGTAACAACCCACTAGCTGTACATCTCAGAGGAAAGTAGGACTATATGTCTAATAGCCATTCATTAACCAATTCAAGTAGTAGCTCTTAATCTTACATTATTTTCTTTTGGTAAAGCATATCTTTGAGAACATTGTTTTTTGTCAGGTGCTGTTGAGTCACTTCTGACTCATACTGACATCATCCTCACAACTGTCACATTTGAGCCCATACATAGATACATCGATAAGAGAACCATTATGCCCACACTTCACTAACAATTTGGTTAGGTTCCAAAGACTAGGTCACATTTTGTAATTGGACATTACACAAAAATGAAAGATAAGCACATCACCTGACACTCCCCCTGCCCCACCTGTTCTGTGAGCATCCCATCTAGCCCTGCTGAGATCACCTACCACCTTTGCCTCCTTAGGTCACCTGTGGAGAGTTCACCATTACCACTGCCCAAGGGGAAGGCATCTCAGTCTTCCAGAGCCAGCATGACCAAGTACCACTCTTCCCCCCTTTCCCAAGGTCCCTTTCTTCTCCTGCCCTTGCCATAGTTTCAGGATGGGCGGCCCCAGTTCATCCCCTCAACATCTGCAAAATGTTATTTGTGGGCAGGAGAGCTGGTCAGCTGACATGAGGTCTTGTAGGCCCCAGGAGCCAAAGTGCCCCCCCATCTCAGGCCTCTTTCTGACCATGATCTAATCCGTCTCTGCTTCCACCTTGGGCTGGAAGCTGGGGCCAGATTCTAGGTCCTGTTTCTTCCGCAGTCTCAAGGGATGCTCACTTCAATACACTAACTGTCCTGGTCTCAGTCCCCCATGGACACTCAGAGTTTGCCAGTCAGCATGCCATCACTGCTGGCCACACGCCAGCCCTTCCTCTGCTCCTGTTGGCACTCTAACAGCTAAGGGAGACCCAGCCCCTCTCCCCTCCCAGGTGGTGAAATGCTATGTAATGCAAGCTTCCTTTGCATGAGCATATGGGGTCTGCAGTTCAGGGACCTAGTCAGGGACCTCTGAGTTCTTTGCTGCCAGATGTATACCATTGATGTGCCAAGTAGCTAGATAGTAAGTGTTATTTTACTTATTTATTTTTTTACTGTCGTTGTAAATGTGAAATGTCAGGTAACAGAACAGCTGATAATGGGGGAGTCGGTGTGTTCTTGTTCCAATTTCATTTCCCTAAAGCTAAGAAAAACCCTGTGTGTTTGTTATTTTTGTTTGTGTTTTTTCTTGATAAGTATCCATACATATGCATTCATTTGAAGCAACATTGGAGGCCACAATGACAAAGGATTAAAAAAGTGAACCGTTTTTCTCCTTAATTTTTTTGCTTAAATTTGCTTTCTATTTATTTGCTGAAAGGAACATTGTATTTCAGATGTTCACTTGTCTGCCGGCTCTTTTGAAAAGAAAAGGTTTCTGAGTTTGAACTTAAATATTATGAGAGCATAACTAAAGCCATTTATAGTGGCTGCATCACAAATGTTGACTGACACATACAAACGGCGAGCTCTCATCCAGCCACTGAACACCTCTTCTAGACCAGGAATCTTGTTTTATTCGGTCATCCTAACAACTCTAACTCCACAAGTAACAATTATTATCCTCCTCTTACATATAAGAAGAAAGAGTCCCGGGAATGTATTTAAAAAAAATAATATTAATAATACAAAGCCTGAAAAACAGGGTCGGGAATCAATTATTGGCATTTAGTATACCGTCTGATAGAACCCAGATTAGCCATCCTCCTCGGTAACAGTTTTTTTGTTTTTTTAATTCAGGATTTGGCAGCTTTCAAGCAGGAGGATTTAAGGTCTTTGGTCTTGGGCTTCCCTGTTATAACAATCCCAAATGTTCCTTAAAATTTGCTAAAGCATTCTTAGCTTAAATAGATAAAATTTAACTGCATTACGCAACCCTGATTTTATCTTCAGTTGAATTGATGGATTCAGTGGGACACCATCAGTTCTATCTGGACAGAGTATGGGGCTAAACTGCTATGTCAGTATGAACTTCTGAAGTGGAGAGCTGACTTCTCTTATTATTAAAGGCACAATTTAACCACCAGGGCAAATTCTCAGCTGGAGGTCTAAGAGTGAGAGTCTTGGGTTATATATACTGCCTAAAAGATAAAGTTGCTGTTGAAAGACAAGAGGGCATTTTTCTGGGGATAAAAGCCAATGTTTTACATGATATTGAAAGGGTTCTGCTGTGGCATTGTAGGATAGACACTGCATTGTTAAGCACAAGGTTGGCAGTTTAAATCCATCAGCTGCTCCCTGGAAACCCTGTATGTGGTCACTGTGAGTCTTAATTGATCCAAAGGGAATCAACAACAGCAAAGCCCCCAAGTAATCCTGGTATGGCAATGTAGGATAATCACTGCACTGCTAATTGCAAGGTTGACTGTTCAAGACCTCCAGCTGTTCCTCAGAAATCCTATACAGGGTCACTAGGAGTCAGAATAGACTGCACAGCACTTAACAACAACATGACCCCAAGAATTTACAATCCGCTGATATCTGCCTTCTTTTCTTATCTCCTACCTTATCCATTACCCACTTCTGAGCTATGCCTGTAGCTTACATTTGTCAAATGCAAGGATGGATTGTTAATATCAGATTAAAATGTCAAGAAAAGGAAGTTCTGTGTGCTATACAAAAAAAGGCTTCCTGTTTGTCATGATCAAAGACATTTTGCTGTCTTATGAGATATGAAATGTCCACCATCTCTTGTTTTTCCTACTGCTTAGCTGGTATTAGGTAAAATGGGACTTTGTGTAGTCTGCCATTTGAGAGAAACCACTATGGAAAATCCTAGATTAGACATTCCATCATCAGACAAGGTGGAATATCTCTCTGTAACATGGGGGAGATTGGTCTTGGATTTGATTTTGTATGTTTTTTTATTTTTTGTCTTTGTGACTCAAGACATTAATGATTACAATTAGGATGTAAAACTAGGAAACAAACAGATGGGTTGCTGTGGTCGCACTTCTGACTCATGGTATGCTATGCATTCTGAAAATGGTGCTCCATAGAGTTTTCAATGACTGTGGTCTTTTGACCTTTTGACCTTTCTTCTGAGGTTCCTCTGGATGGTTTCCAATAGTCTAAATTTTGGTTAGTCACTTAACTGCTTGTTTCATCCAGGGATTCCTGTGACAGTATTTAATACCTGGAAAAGAATTCAGAAACTCAGAATGTTAGTCATCTCTGCTGTCCTTCCATTGTGGGAACAAGATTAACAATGATGACTATTAAACTGCTTATGTGTGAGGAAGGGTTGTTAGCAACTGAGTTACAAGTTACAAGTTGGTAACAAGTATTGAGTTGATTCTGATTATCTGAAAGAAACTTTGGTCTGAAATAAAGATGGGAAGGGTCACCCAGAAACTGAAGAACTCAACATAAGAAAAGGACTGATCTAAAATGCAGCTTCGTTTGTGGCATCCACCTAGATATTACCTAGCTACAATGGCACACACCTCTAAGACAAAAGAAAACAGAGAAATAATATTACATAATTTTTTCATAATTGACGTTCCAGAAATCACTGTTGAGTTGTCATAGCATATATGGCTGACAGCTAGAGATGGCACAGTGTGAGTTTTCTTTCCAGTTGTGATGTTTGCTGTTGGACTTTGGTTTTAGAATATGATCAGAAGCAGCAACAGAAACAAAATTAAGATTTGAGGCCATGGTGTAAGTTCAGTAGAAACTTAAATGCACAACAAACTTAATTAAAATAATGAAATACTCAATTCACTTCAGAAGAAGCAGCAGTGGACAACTAATCTTCTGGCTAGACAGAGCCACTGTGGGTTCTCTGGGGCCAATGAGTTGAAGAACACTAAGAGGACAATTCTGATTTGCCCACTGTCAAAAAGAGAAACCAGACCCAGGTTTGGCCTAGAGGACAATGGAAGGAGACCTAAAGGATGAGTTGGGCTGAAAAGAGAAGCAAGGAAGAAAACTAAGGAAAGTGTCAGGTTGATAACCATGTGACTTTAAGAGAGTTATTGATTTTCTCAGCAGCTCAGATGACTTAGAAAGGTACAGCTTATACAGAGGCATAGAATGAACACTTGTTTACATAATGGATTGGAAGATGAAGGTCAAGTAAGGTAGATTCCTTGAATAAAAACTACTGCATTTTTTTAGAATAGCACAGAAATGCTATTGGTAGACCATTTTTATTCATTTAAAATTGTGATCAGAAATGGAAGAAGCTCAGTTTGACAAACTTAATGTTAGTGACTATTTAGAGCACAATTGTTGAGGTTAATATTTTATAAGCAATTTGAAGTTATGGGAGGAGTATTTTGACCTGTGTTTTTGGATTTAAGAACAAACAGCTGATATTTCTCAGCACTCAAAACCACAGGGTGAAGAGAGTTCATCAGTTGACTGAAGAGAAATGGCATCAATAAAACAAAGCTGGGACTGTCAGAATGAACTATGATCAGTTTCCAAGTGTGCCTCCTAACTGTTTGCTTGACCTAGTCCTCGGTGCTTTAAGTTTAAAACTCTATGATACTTTTTTCACTATAAGTAAGAATAGGAGTCCCAGTGTGGCACCGTGTGCCAGTGCTGTGTTGAACTTCAAAGTTGGTTTGAACCACAAGGTTGGTAGATCAAGCTCACCAGCTGCTCCTTGGAAACCTATATAGGGTCACTATGGGTCAGAATGGACTCAGCATCACTTAAGAACAACAAGCATTTCTAAGCATTGGAGTCCTGGTGTGATGCTGCAGGCGAATGTGCTGGACTGCCAAGTCAGTTTGAAGCACAAGGTTGGTGGTTAAAGACCACCAGCCTGCGTAGGGTCGCTATGGTTTGGAAACAAATTCGAAGGCACTTCATAATAAGAAGAACAACTGCATAAGTAAGAATGATTGCAATTGTTTCTATATTATAGGGTTTTTATCAAAAGTACTTAAAGTAAATGTATACAAAGTGCTTAGTGTGTTACTTAGCACTCAATATATGCTTACTATAAGTTAGCTCAGAAAGATGAGGCAGTCTGATTCCATAAAGATTGTTGTTGTTGTTTTTGTTAAGTGCCATTAAGTTGGTTCAGACCCATAGCAACCCTATATAGGGCTTCCGAGGAGCAACTGGTGAGTTTGAACCGCCGACCTTGCAGTTCAAACCGACTTAACAGTCCAGCACATTAATCCATAGCACCACACCAGACCTCCACAAATATTACAACTTTGGAAACCTTACTGGGCAGTATAAGTTGAAATTAACTCAACAGCAGTGGGTGTCAGTGGGAAAGACTGCTACATGATCATATGCTCATGTATTAACTGAACCATGGTTTTGTTGAGAGTTATATTATGCTCACTGAAAACTAGGGTTTCCAGCTTTTTCTGCAGATCAGTAAGACCAATGGGATGTCATGAAGTTTGTTAGTGTGGCATAAAGAAAAGCTCCTTAAATGCAGAGAAATTTTCAACTGACAGACATCATTTTGTTTTCATTACTTTTTCCTACCTGGAATCACAGATATGTTGCCTGAATGTTAGCACTCATTTTGCGATCATGAGACAACCTGGAAGATGAAATGGGGATGCTGAGTTATTTTAGGTCCCATGGACTTCTGGTGTGATGCTATAAGATCAGCACTGGATAGCAGCAAACCACAAGGTCAACAATACAAACCCAACAACTGCTCCTTAGAAACACTCTACAGGGTTGCAATAAGTCAAAACTGACTCCATGGCACTTAACAATAATAACAACATACATGATTGATTTGTTGTGAAGTTTAATTAAGACAATATACATAAAATATTGCCTAGTATATATTAGAACAGATTTGATGCGTTGGACACTAAAGTCTGTAGACCAGAAGAGTTGTGGGATGACATCAAGAACATCATACAGAAATAAAGTAAAAGGTCATTAAGAAGACAAGCAAGAAAGAAAACACCAAAATGAATGTCAAAAGAGACTCGGAAACTTGCTCTACATCATAGAGATGCTAAAGAAAATCCAAGAAGTGAGGAAGTATAACAGCAGAACAGAATATTTCAAAGGTCAGCTCGAGAAGACAAAGTAAAATATTATAATGAAATGTGCAA
>NW_006408547.1:6569943-6574218 GCF_000296735.1 Chrysochloris asiatica | reverse complement strand
TTGCTTGCTGTGAAGAGGATTTAAAATATTGATGAAGGTCAAAGACCCAGCCTTCATTATGGGTTGCAGCTCAAAGTAATGAAAACAAAAACCCTCACTACTGGACCAATAAACAACATCCATATTAATGGAGAAAAGATTGAAGTTGTCAAAGACTTCATTTTGCTTAGATCAACCATCAACACTCATGGAAGCAACAGTCAAGAAATCAATCCAAGTATTGCATTAGGCAAATCTGCTGTATAGGACCTCTTCAAAGTGTTAAAGAGCAAAGATGACAGTTTGAGGACTAAAGCATGGTAGGTCCAAGTCATGATATTTTCTAAAGCCTTATAAGCATGTGAAAGTTATACAGTGAATAAGGAAGACAAATGTACTTGAGTTATGGTGTTGAAGGAGACTGTTGAAAGTATCATAGACTGTCAGAAGGGCAAACAAACCTGTGTTAGAAGAAACAAGTCTTCTGGTCTACAGACTTTAGTGTCTAATGCTCAGTCAGAATGCTCCTTAGAAGCCAGAATGACCAGACTTTATCTCTCAGACTTCAGATATATTATCAGGAGGGACCAGTACCTGGAGAAGGAGATCATGTTTGATAAAGTGGAGGGTCAGATGAAAAGAGGAAGAACTTGAATGTGATGGACTTGCATAGTGGCAGTAGCAATGAGTTCAGGAGTAGCAATGATTGTGAGCTTGGGGAAGGTCTGGGCAGTTCTTCATTCTGTTGTGCATAGGGTTGCTATGAGTCGGTAGCAACTTGATGACACCTAGCAACAACAACAGAGTTTCCTGGCCCTAAAATCTTTGCAGGGAGTAGAAAGCCTCATCTTTCTCCCATGTTGTGGCTGGCAGCCTCAAACCATGGACTTTGTGGTTCTCAGTCCAATACTTACCATACTATGTTATTGTTATGTTCTTTGGAGTTGGTTTGGGCTCATAGTGACCCTATGTAGGGTTTCCGAGGGACAACTCATGAGTTTGAACCTCTAACCTTGTGATTCAAACTGAACTTGAGATTCAGTGCTCATGCTACAGCACCACACCAGGACCATTTTCTCCACAAAGTAATTCTTCTACACTAGAGAATGAATAGGAATACACTAAATAGGGCAATATGAACTCTGATATGGCTCTGTAGGGTCAGCACTGGACTGCAAACCACAAGGTTGGCAATTCAAACCCACCAGCCACAAGAAACCCTATTCATGGTCACTATGAGTCTCAGAACTGACTAGATGGCAATTGACAACAACAGCAAGGGCAATATTCAGGATAAGCACTGAGCTGCTAACCATAAGCTTGGTGGTTCAGACCTATCAGCCACTCCTTGGAAACATATAGGATCACTGTGATTAGGAACAGACTTGATAGCACTTAATAACAACAACATTATATTTTAAAGTTTATATACTACCATACTTATTCAACCTGTATGCTGAGCAAATAATCCAACAAGCTGGGTTACATGAAGAAAAACGTGACATCAGGATTGGAGGAAGACTCATTAATAACCTGTGATATGCATATGATACAACTTTGCTTGCTGAAAGTGAAGATGACTTAAGGCATTTACTGATGAAGATCAAAGAACACAGCCTTCAGTATGGATTACATCTCAATGTAAAGAAAACAAAAATCTTTACCACTGGAACAATAACATTATAAATGGAAAAATGATTGAAGTTGTCAAAGACTTCATTCATTTTGCTTATATCCACGATCATCATTCGTGGAAGCAGCAGTCAAGAAATTAAACGATGCATTGCATTAGGCAAATCTGCTGCACAAGACTTCTTCAAAGTGTTCAAGAGCAAAAATGTCTGTTTGAGGATTAAGGTACAGCTGATCCAAGTCATGGTATTTTTAATAGTCTCATATGCATGTGAATGTTGGACAATGAATAAGGAAGACCATAGAAGAATTGATGCATTTGAGTTATGATATTGGAAAAGAATATTAAAAGTACCATGGACTGCCAAAAGAACAAACTAATCTGTGTTTCAAGAAGTACAACCAGCCTGGAAAGCTAGAGGAACAGAACATGTATCTTCAAAGAAAGGTCAGCAGGAAAAACCCAAAATAAAAATGGCAGTATGATTGTCTACTACAAGAATAAGTAAGTTGTTCACTGGGAAGCGATCAAGGCAAGCAATCAAGTCCCTTCAGGACAAACACCCCTCCAAGACTGAAACTCAAAGGGAACACATGAACAAGCATGTAAACTTGCTGGTGACCACATTCTTAGACTGGTGAGTGGAAGAGGGGAAAAGGCAGCAATGAAGAAATGGGCTGAGTTCAACCACATTCCATAGACTCCCGTTGACCTGGAGATGAGAGAGAGAAAAGGTTGGTTGGTCCAATGTGTTGTGAAACCTGAGAACACCTGAGCCCATGGATAAGGACATAGCCATGGAGGACTAGAGCTGAGAGTGAAGCATCGAGCTGATATGAAGGAAGGGGAAACACACATGAACAACCAAACTTGCAAATAGTACCCATTTGACCTAGCATGGATGGCCTGATAATCAGAATTCAACTAGAGGAAGATAAAAAAATATATATTATTATTATTTTTTTTTTATAAAGGAAATGAGGGTAAATTGCTACAATTAGATGGACTTGACCTATACTCATGGATGGAGTAGCTCAAAATACCAACAGAGAGGTAAGAAGTCTTCACACCAAGTACCAATGTTATCTCCTTTGTATACAGGGTAATAGAGAAAGGCAACTTAGACATTGACTACCTAAAATGAGGGGATGATAAAGGCACAAAGTGACTGGCTTACAAGTTTTCAAAAGGGAGTTTAGTTTAAGAGTGTGCAGGGGAAGGATAGAGTCCCCACTGAATAGTTTTCATCTCATCTAGATGGGGCTGGTGAAAAGAGATGGGGGTAAGATTCTTATGATTCAGTAGTGAGTAATTGTAAACATTACTAATTGTGACTGTCACAGTTGTAAAAGTAGAAGTTTTGTAACAAAAAATGGAGAGTAGTTAATCTTACAGTCCAGAAACAGAGGATGCTGGGACCATAAAGGGAGAAGAGCACAAGCAGAATACGGAAGCTTATCCAGAGAAGCAGTGACACCAGAGATTGAGGCAGAGATGGAGACATGGAGACAGGAAACAGCTGAGGACTCCAGACTCATGGAAAGAGACGGACTGAGAACTGGAGGCCAGGAGGCTACTTGCAGAATGTGCTCATTGGTGGTTTAAATTATTATATTTGCCTGAGTGTTAAAAAAAAAAAAAAAAAATGAATAGAGAGAAATACTGTTAACTGATGGTACATGGAGAGGATTATAATCATTGTAATGAAATGAAGTATATGATTTTTTGTATGTAAAATTTATTATCTGCCCTGTAAAGTTCTACTCAATACACAATAAAAACTTAGAAAAAAAAAAAATACAGCCAGCATGCTCCCTAGAAGTCAGGGTGGCCAGATTTTGTCTCTCATACTTCCTACAGATCATCAGGAATGACCATTCCCTGGAGAAGAGCAGAGAAGAGCATCATGTTTGGTGTAGTGGTAGATCAGAGGAAAAGAGAAAGACCTCCAGTGAGATGCATTGGTGCAGAGGCAGTAGCAATTGGCTCAAGTGTAACAATGACTGTGAGGATGGCTCTAAACTGGGCAGTGTAGAATTCTTTTGTGCATAAGATCACTATGAGTCTGCACCTAATAACAACAATTTCAAAGTTTGTGTGTTTCTGTTTAGTCACATGCCTCACTTCCAATAAATACTTTGTGAAGAAATTCCAGTATTTTGTTTGGCCTCCTAAACAAGCAAAACTATTTTGTTTGATTAGATTCTGATTCATGTTGTTGCTATGGTTATTACGTGCCGTTAAGTCCCATTGAGTCATTTCCCACTAACAGCAACCCTGCTTAGGTTTTCCAAGGAAAGGCTGGTGACCTTGGATCACCGACTTTATGGTTCAAACCTATTCTGCAGTTCAGGCATTAACCCACAGCACCACATCAGAACTCGTAAATGTGTACACATCTCCTTTGAGCTGGAATTGAACCTGCAATCTACATTTACCTAAACAGTTCTCGTCTACAGTCCTCGGCTCTACTAGCTCAGCTATTGAAGAGGGCCTGATGGAAGTATTTTTATGGGGGACGTAATCCTTTCCTCCTTGTGGTAATATAATGTTGTTGTTGTTGTTAATTGCCGTCGAGTCGGTTCCGACCCATAGCGACCCTGTACAGGGTTTCCGAGGGTGTAAATCTTTACGGGAGTAGAAAGCCTCATCTTTCTCCCGCG
>NW_006408547.1:6567074-6569003 GCF_000296735.1 Chrysochloris asiatica | reverse complement strand
CAATCGTCTTTTATGCATGTTGTTGTTGTTAAGTGTTGTCCAGTTGGTTCTGACTCATAGCAACCCTGTTTAGAGTTTCTGAGGAGCAGCTGGTGACATTGAAATGCCAACCTTGCAGTTCAAACCAACTTTTCAACCCAGTTCATGAACTTACAGTGTCACACCAAGACTCCATGGTGTAAAGTATATTAATTAATTAAGGACATTCATACCAGTTTTGGGAGTACCGTGACCCACAGGATAATCACAGAACTGCAAACCACAAGCCACTCCGGGCAAAAAGCAAGGCTTTCTACTTGGCAAAGATTTTTAAAAGCCTAGAAAACCTTATACAGATTTGCTATGAGTCAGAAACAACTCAGCGGCCCTTAGCAACAAGAATAGTACCAGCATCCATTGTAGGAGCCTCACGCCCAGTTCAGTCAATGAGTGAAAAATGGGAAAGGAATGATGTACAAATTACAAATAAGAGGGGACTGAGAAAAGAGAATATAGAATTCTAGCATTTGAATCTGTAACTTCTAATTCTGTAGTAGGAATGAACCATGGTTGAACCTTGTGCCAAAAGTAGGTGTTTAGGAAGAAGAGATAAAGACACTGAGCTACCTTAGTGTTAGAGAAAGAGGCTTTTGATTTTCAAAAGACTTGCTTCAGAGCTCATTCCTTCACTTACTAATTGCATGACTTTGGGCAATTTACCTCATTCATTGTTTTTAAAATTGAATTTACAATGACCTCTAACAATGGTGGTTTAGGAATATAATGAGATTTTTTAAGCAGCTTTACTACAGTATAATTTACTTATAAGAAATTGCAAAAGAGTATTAACAAATAAATACTGTCATATAACCCCTAAGATAATAATGGCATAAAACATTCAAATCACTGCAATATTTATCTCTTGCTCATCACTGCCCAACGCTCAGGCCCAGGCAACTACTTATATATATTTCCCATCACTATATTTTTGTCTGTTCTCGAATTTCATTTAAATCAAATTATATAGAGTATAATCTATGGAGTCTGGTTTCTGTCATTTGCCATAAGGTTTTTGATATTGTGGTGGCATGTACCAGTGCTTTCCTAACGTATGTAGGTATTTATAAAGATATTATGGAATTCTTGGGTGATATAAACAAGTAAGCATTGGACTACTAGCTGAAAGGTTGGTGGATCAAATTCAACCAGCCCCTCCTCAGAAGACAAGACTAGAGATATGCTTTTGAAATAGTACAACCTTGCAAACTCTCAGGGGCAGTTCTGCTGTACACACACAGGATCAATGTGTGTCAGCATTGACTCATCGGTGACATTAACTCATGGCAACTAACAATGGCATCTATATGTATTTGTGTGCTGTTGTTGAGTACCGAGTTCTGACTCATAGCAACCAGGTACAGGGTTTCCAAGGAGTGACTGATAGGTTTGAGCCAATGACCTTCTGGTTAGCAGCCCAGTGCTTAGCCAACATTGCTACACCAGAATGCCATGTATGTATGTATGTATGTATGTATGTATGTATGTATGTACATCCTCATCTATCACTTTGTTGTACTGTTGTGGCTTACATGTTGCTGAGACTCTGGAATCTATGCCTTGGTGTTTTAAATAATAGCAAGGCCACCCACAGTGGACAGGTTTTAGCTAAGCTTCCAGATGAAGACAGACTAGGAAGGACGAAAGATGAACTATTTCTGAATATTTAGTCATTGAAAACCTTATGAATAGCAGTGGAACTTTGTCAGCACCAGAATATTGAATGCTGAAACATGATGAAGAACACCAGAATATTGTTAGATATAGTACCAGATTCAGAGGAGGACATAGAACAAGGGATTGCTGACGTCAGATGGATCTTGGCTGAAAGCAGAGAATACCAGAAGAAGTTTACCTGTGCTTGATTGATTATGTAAAAGCTTTCGATTGTGT
>NW_006408547.1:6563892-6566406 GCF_000296735.1 Chrysochloris asiatica | reverse complement strand
ATGCATTTGAGTTAAGGTGTTGGAGGAGAATAGTCAAAGAACCATGGGCTGCTGAAAGAACAAACAGATCTGTGTTGGAGGAAGTGCAGCCAGAGTGCTCCTTGGAGAACAGGAGGGCCAAACTTCGTTTCTCATACTTTGGACATATTGTCAGGAGAGACCAGTCACTGGAGAAGGATATCATGTTTGGTAAGGTGGAAGATCAGAGGAAAAGAAGACCCCAGAGAGTTGGATTGGTAAAGTGGCAGCATCAGTGGGCTCAAGAGTGGCAACAATTGTGAAATTGGTCCTGGACTGGACAGTGTTTCATTCTGTTGTGCTATGAGTCACTATGGGTCAGTACCAACTCAATGGCACCTAACAACAATAACCTAGTGCCAGAAAATGAGCCCCTCAGTTTGGAAGGCACTCAAAATGAGACTGAGGAAGAGATGCCTCCTCAAAAAAGAGTTGACCATGATAAAGTGAATGAAATAAAGCTGTCAGGACCATCATTTGCTGGTGGGGCACAAGTCAAAATGAGAAGAAACAGCTGGAAACATCCATTAATAGTCAGAACATGAGTGAATGAAGTACAAATCTTGGAAAATTGGGAATTGTCATAAATGAAATAAAATGCATAAACATTGGTATCCTAGGCATTGGTGAGCTGAAAAGGACTGTATTGGCCAATTTGTAATCTGACAATCACATGATTTACTAAGCCTGGAAGGACAAATTGAGGAGGAATGATGTCACATTCATCATTAAAAAGAATATATCAAGATCCGTCTTAAAATACAAAACTGTTTGTGCTAGGATAATATCCATTTGCCTACAAGGATGACCAGTTAATACCACGATTATTCAAACTTTAACACAACAACCACTAAAGCCTGTGATGATAAAATTGAAGAATTTTGCCATTTTCTTCAGTATGAAATGATCAAACATGCAATCAAAATGTATTGATAATTACTGGTGATTGGAATGCAAAGGTTGGAAACAAAAAGGAAGGAACAGTAGTTGGAAAATATGGCCTTAGTAATAGAAATGGTGCTGGAGCTTGCATGATGGAATTTTGCAAGACTAATTAATTCTTAATTGAAAATACCTTTTTTAAACAAGATAAAAGAAAACCATACACATGGATGTCACCAGATAGCATACAAGAAATCAAACTGACTACATCTGTCGAAAGGGACGGTGGGAAAGCTCCATATCATCAGCCACAACAAGGCCAGGGGCAGAATGTAGAAAAGATCATTAATTGTTTATATGCATATTCAGCCTGAAGCTGGATAAAATTAAATCAAGTCCAAGAGAGCCAAAATATGACTTTGAATATATTCCGCCTGAATTTAGAGATCATTGGAAGGACAGATTTGATGCCTTAGATACTGAAGATGGAAGAGTTGTAGAATGATATCAAGAATATAATAGAGAAGAAAAGCAAAAGGTCATTAAGAAGACAAGAAAGAAGGACAAGACCAAAATGGATGTCAGAAGAGACTCTGGAATTTGCTCTACATCATAGATATGGTAAAAGAAGTGAGGAGGTTTAACAGCAGAACACAAAATTTCAAAGGTTAGTTCAAGAATACAGAATCAAATATTACAAGTAAATGTGCAAAGACCTGGATTTAGAAAACCAAAATGAAAGAATATGCTCAGCATTCTTTTAGCTTAGGTAACTGAAGAAAAAATTCAAGCCTCAACATGAAATATTGAAGGATTCTATGGGCAAAAAATATTGAATGATGCAGAAAGCATCCAAAGAAAACGGAAGGAATACACAGTTACTATACCAAAAATATATGGTCCATGTTCATCCACTTCAAGAGTTAGCATATGATCAAGAGGCAATGATCCTGAAGGAAGAAGTCCAAGGTATATTGAAGACATTGACAAACAACGAGGTTCTAGGAATTGATGGAATGCAAATTGAAATCTTTCAACAAACTGAGGTGGCTTTGGAGTCGATCACTCATCTATGCCAAGGAATTTGAAAGACAACTACCTGGTCAACTGAGTGGAAGAGAGCCATATTTGTGCTCATTCCAAAGAGAGGTGACCCAACGGAATGTGGAAATCATTGGCCAATATCATTGATATCCCATGCAAGTAAAGTTTTACTGAAGATAATACAAAAACCATACATTGAAACTTGGAATGGGTGACATCATTGCTGACATGAGATGATGTTTCGCTACAGAGAATACCATAAAGATATTTATCTGTGCTTTATTGACTAGACAAAGGCTTTTAATTGTGTGTACAACATTGCAGAGAATGAGTGTTCCAGAATACTTAACTGTATTCATGAAGAATCTGTATATAGACGACGAGATAGTTGTTCAAACAGAACAAGGGAACACCGAATGGTTTAAAATGAGGAAAGGCATGCACCAAAGTTGTATTCTTTCACCATATTTATTTAATCTGTATGCTGAGCAAATATCCAAGGAGCTGGATTATCTGAAGGAAAATGTGGCAGGAAGACTCATTAACAACTTACAATATGCAGATGATAAA
>NW_006408547.1:6561255-6563492 GCF_000296735.1 Chrysochloris asiatica | reverse complement strand
GTTTGAATTATGGGCTTGGAGAATATTAAAAGTACTATGCATGGACTGCCAAAAGAACAGTCAGCATGCTTCCTGGAAGTGAGGATTACCAGACTTTGTATCTCATACTTTGGACATAGTGTCAGGAGGGATCATTCCCTGGAGAAAGATATCACGTATGGTAAAGTGGAGGGTTGAAGAAAAAAAGGAAGACCACCAACGAGATGGAATGGCACAGTGGTGGACGTGATGGACTCAGACATAGCAATGATTGTGAGGTTGGCCCAGGAACAGGCAGTGTTCCATTCCATTGTACATTGATTCCTTATGAGTTTGTATCAACTTGATGGCAGCTAAGAAAACAACAATGTATGTATGTTCATATGTATCTCTATCATCTATGTATCTAACTAATTAACTAACAAACAACAGTGAAACTTGTGAGGACCAGAATTGGAAGGATCTGTTTTCCTTTTCTGAATCTCTCAAGTTGTTTGCCTTTGACAGGTTGCGGTCCTGCCATTTTTCTGTCAATCTCTATAATTGGAAATATTTGAGTTTTCCTTTTCTGACAGGTGTCTGCCTAACATAGATTCCTGCATTTGAAAGTGTTACTGTACATATTCTTTGTTCCTTTTTGTTATTATTATTGTGGCAAATATATATGTAATGAAAGAACTGCCATTTTAAAATTATTTGCATGTATAGTTCAGTGACATTAATTTATGTTTCTTATGTTATTCAACTACCAGTCATATCCATTTCTTTGTTGATTGATTGGTTTCTAAGTATTCAATTGTATGTATCCATTTAATTCTTGATAAGTTTTGAGGCTATCCAGGTTGGAGTTATTATAAATAAAACTACTTACAAATGATATTTTTGTAAAGTGCCATCAAGTTGCTTCTGACTCATGGAGAACCTGTATAGGGTTTCTGAGGAGCGATTGGTGAATTTGAACAGCTGATGTTGTGGTTAGCTGCCCAGTGCTTATTGTATAAGCCACACGAGGAATCCTTTAAAAAGACAGCTGTTATAAATAAAGCTGCTTATTACAAATGTTGTTAATGTTGTGGTTAAACGTCGTCAAGTAGGTTCCAACTCATAGCGGCCATGTATAGGGTTTCTGAGAAACAGCTGGTGAAGTTGAACCACTGACCTTGTGGTTCAAACCAGCCTTGAGGCCGATTTCTTATCCTAGAGCACCATTCCAGGACTCCTTATTATAAATTTTGTTGTTGTTAAGTGCCAGTGTGTTAGTTGCAACCCATAGTGACCCAGTATAGGATTACCAAGGAGTGACTAATGAATTTAAATCACCAACCTTGTGGTTCAAACTGACATTTGGTCCTTCGCTTAGACTACAGCACCACACCAGGCATCTTCTTATGAGTCTTCCTGCCTACACATTCTCACTTCCTTTGGTCAGATAACAATAGATGGGAATTCTGTGGTTCATGATAAGTTGTTTCTTTGAAAATAACTGTTGAGCTGTTTTTCAGAGGGAATCTACCATTCTGACTTTATACCAGCAGTCAGTGAACATCACTTCATGTCATTTTGGGTTGTGATATCTAATAGATCCCTGGTGGCATAGTGATTAAAGTGCTCCACTATAAACTATGAGCCAACAACAACTTCCAACTCAAAGATCCATGGTTTGGAACCACCAGAAGATCCTTAGAAGAAAGCTGTTGCAGTCACCTTTCATAAAGACAAGAGCCTTAGAAATCTAACGGAATAGTTTTAGTTTGCCCTGTATGTATGGTTGCTGTGAGTTGTCATCAACTCAAAGGCAATGGGTTTTGTGTGGCGCTGTGGGTTAATGCACCAGACTGCAAAGCTGTTTGAACTGCAAGGTCGGTAATTCAAGCTCACCAGCTGCTCCTTGGAAACCCTAAGCAGGGTTGCTATGGGTTGGAATCAACTCAACGGCGCTTAAAAACAACAACTTCAGATTTTAATTTTCATTTCACTAGAAATGTGGTGGGTCTTTTATATGCTTATTTGTTATTTGAGTATCTTTTTTGGCAAAAGGTCTATTTAAATAAATTGAACAATTATCAAGTAATATTATTTAGTTGTAAGAATTCATTATATGTTCACATTACAAGTCCCTTATGACATAAATGATTTTGCAAATATCTTATTATTTAACAATTTGGCACACATGCCAGAACA
The DNA here is from genome assembly GCF_000296735.1 of Chrysochloris asiatica. Classification (NCBI taxonomy): domain Eukaryota; kingdom Metazoa; phylum Chordata; class Mammalia; order Afrosoricida; family Chrysochloridae; genus Chrysochloris; species Chrysochloris asiatica. The sequence continues at coordinate 6,561,332 of NW_006408547.1, read as the reverse complement.
TGTTGTTAGGTGACATCGAATTGGTACTGACTCATAGCGACCTTATGTACAGCAGAATGAAACACTGCCCGACTCTT
>NW_006408547.1:6557877-6559955 GCF_000296735.1 Chrysochloris asiatica | reverse complement strand
ATTTTTTCCTATTCTGTGGGTTCCACCTCTTCATTCTTAAACACAGTTCTTCTCTCTGTATTATTGTTATAGAAAACATTATCCTCTTTTCAGTTTTCAAAAAAGCAAAGCAGGTTTACAAATAAAACCATTTTACTGGCTGGTTCCTCTGCTGGAATGATCTTCTTCAGACATCCACAGACCTGCCCAGTTTCACTCTTCAAGGCTTTGCTTAAACACCATCCTGTCAGGGATGTAGTTATTTAAAATTGGAAATTTCCAATAAAAAATAAAATACACCAAATCACTCTTGACCTTCTCTATGCTTTCCCAATCTTTTTCATGGATTTTATGTTCTTTTAACATCCTTTAAAATTAGAGCAAAATTTAGTTAATGTGTGCTATCCCAGCATAATTATTAAAATTTTAAATGTTGGTTGACTTATAATGATACAAATGTGTGCCTCTGCAGCATCAGTACCAGACTGCTAACTACAAGGTTCAAATCTACAAACTGCTTCTTGGAAGTTCTATATAGGGTTACTATGAGTCAGAATCGATACAACAGCACTTAACAGCAACTAAATATTTCTGGTTGGATGGTATCCAAGGATCTCAAAGCCAACAGGATCTAACCTTGATCAATAATCTGCCTATTATTATTATTTCCAATTCATTCATCCTTAAAATCTTGGTATCTCTTTCAACACAATTTCATTTGCCTTGGAATGATTATTTACTCTTTTCTATAATTCTTCATAGCACTCCAGTATAGAAAAAAAATTATCTCTTGCCTAAACTACTAAAAAGGAGCTCTGCTGATGCAGTGGTTACAAGTCAGGCTGCTAACCTCAAGGTCAGAAGTTTGAAACTACCAGCTGTTCCAAGGGAGAAAGAGGAAGATTTCTGCTCCTGTAAAGCTTTACAGCCTCAGAAACCCTATGCAGGGTTGCTATGATTTGGAGTCGACTTCATGGCACATCACCACCATCAGGCTATGAAAACACTGACTTCCTAACTGATCTCATTTTCAGTCTTTTATTTTAATCTTAACATTTGTAAATTTATTTAGAAGTGAAATCTGTCACAAAGTTGCTGGAAATTTATTAATTATTATAATATTTTTAAAAACTTTGAACAAAATCCAAATTCTTTACCATGATATATATTGTTGTTGTTGTTAAGTGCTGTGAAGTCAACTCTACCTCATCGTGATCCTGTTATAATTCCCACGTTGGAGCCCATTGTCCCATCCCCTGTGCCAGTCCATCCCATTCCCATTACCCTCCCTTTTTGTCCCAGTATCATCTATATCTACTTACTCTTTCATATGACACATGTAATTCTTACTGGACGTTAATTTCTCCCAATATTCCATGCTATTTTACCTCTAACCCCTCATATTATGTTATTCAGTGCTACTCTTTCTTCTTACAACCTTCTTTACTTTGCTAAATTATACTACTTTCTTTCACCTTACTAAATTATACTACTTTTTCTGGGTTCAATTTAAATATCCCAAATGGTCTCTTGGGTCTTAAATTAGGATAGAGTCATAAATGCACTGTGCAAATAAGTATATTTAGATTATAATCCAAAGCAAAATATATCTATCTATGAGTCATACTGATATAAATTATTGAATGACTTAAAAATGGATAAGAATAAAGAAATCTCCCATGAATACAGGTTACATAACTCATGTACCTCTCAAGGAGGTGAATCACAATCCGAATGCTTTAATTTGGGGCTGCACATAATGATTCCTTTTAAAACACACAGTATTACTAGGGAGAAAAAGAGAATAACTTCACAGCACACAAACTTGACAAAACTACCACACTTAGGTAATCAAAGTTAACATCAACAGTGATAAAACCTGGACTTCTAGCAGGATAATACACTATGCAGACACACTACACGGACCCTCTGCAACAAGATAGGAGAGACCAAATGAAACAGATACCGTTGATAATCCTGAAACACTGAGGAAAGGATGGAGAAGTGGATTGAATGCTGATTAGTTGGAAAAGCTGAACAGGGGCTGTGACAAAGAAGACAGATGGATGTACTGTTGACTGGCCACACTCAGCACAACC
>NW_006408547.1:6550065-6557777 GCF_000296735.1 Chrysochloris asiatica | reverse complement strand
CTAAGACTTTGGAGTCACACAGACATATGGCTAAAACTGACACTGTCAATTAGAAACTTTTCAGTTTCTTTGAGAATTTCACCTCATCTTCAAAAATTAAAAAGCAAATAATCCCTTTTGCATAGACTGTGGTGAATATGAAAGAGAGAACCTATGCAAAGCACTCAGCATGATATTTGGCACATAGCAATCATATAAAAAGTTTTACACCTAATTATTTAGATAATTATCTAGTCCAATATGAAAATGTGAAATTATTTGTAAATCTGAGCAGGCATACAATGTAATACAAACCCAGACATACAATGTGATACAAACAAATTTGTATGTCAAATTTTTGTTACACATAGTCTGAGAGTTTCCTGGTTTACAACATGTAAATTAATTTCTTTCAGCCTATTTCCCAAGTCCCATATCACATGAGTCATGATCTCCCTTATTTAGTTATTAGGTCCGGGATCTTAATAACTCATGTAAACTCATCATTCTTGGTATTTTTCTACAGAACCCATTCATGTATTTTGTTTTCTCCAAAAAGAAACAGGGAAAAGGTGGGGCTAATGTCATTTTTCAATTTTTCCCTAATTCTACTATGTCTCACCTAATTCATGTAGAGAAAAAGGGCTTGGTCCTTAGGGATTATACCGGCATACACACAGAGCTTAGAGCTAGGAAGCATATGGGCTCCAAATGCCCTGTAGAAACACAAAGCCCTATCCACAGCCAGCAGGAAAACCTTACTTCAGTGCTAGCGTCAAGAATACTATGGGCAGGCCTTCTAAGGAGCAAGCTTTACCTGGGCCATATATTCCTGGCCTGTAGATTCTTATTACAGATAATATCCAAGTGGCTTTCCACATAAATACCTAAAGTGGTGCGGAACTGTAGCTCAAGGACTGGACTGCAAGGTCGGTTTGAGCCTCAAGGTCAGTGGTACGAATTCACCAGTCGCTCCACGGAAACCCTATACAGAGTCACTATTAGTCAGGACCAACTCAAAGGCATTTAACAACAACAACGTCATTCTAAAGGGGTTTCAAAATGCTCATGGAAAAATTTGTGTTATGTTTTCATTCCATTTTATCAAAAACTTTTTAAAGCTCCCTTGTATAACAAATGAAGAACATGAGATTATTTAACGGTAGGTGCTGTAGTTTAATGTGCTGGACTGCAAAGTCAGTTTGAACCACAAGGTCTGCAGTTCAAGACTACCAGATGCTGCTCTTCAGAAACCCTATATAGAGTCGCTATGCATTGAAACTGACTTGATGGCATTTAACAACAATATGTAGGAATAAGGAGCTCTAGTAGCATAGTGGTTATGAGTCGGGCTGCTAACCTTCAGGTCAGCATTTTAAAATTACCAGTCATTCCTTGGGAAAAGAGGCTTTCTGCTACTGTAAAAATTAATAGCCTTGGAAACCCTATGCAGGGTAGTTATTAATCAGAACCAACTCCAAGGCACACCATCACCACCATGTAGGAATATGTAAAATACTAACACGTACATATACACACATATATACATATACATGTAGATCGGTTAGGTGTTAGGCTGCTAACCACAAAGTCAGAGGTTCAAACCCATTAGCTACTCAGTGGCAGAAAGATGAGGCTGTATGCTCTTGTAAGATTTCCCGTCTGAGAAACCCTATATAGGAACACCATGAGTTGGAAGTGACTCAGTTCATGCGTACACATACACTCACATACAAATATCTGTATCTATGTATATGTGTATATATATTTTTGTTGTTGCTGTTGTTGTTGTTGAGTGCTGCTTAATTGGTTCCGACTCATAGCAACCCTTATAGGTTTTCTGAGAATCACTCGTGGGTTTGAGCTACCAAGTTGGAAGCTCAAACTTTGTGGTACAGTCCTGTGCTTCTTCAACAGTGCCACATCAGACTGTTGGAGAAGTACTGGATTGCTAACCTCAAGGTTGGTGGTTCAAATCCACCATCCACTCCTTATATATTTGTTGTTGTTGTTGTGTGTCATTGGGTTTGTACCAGCTGATAGCCATCCTGTTCAGGGTTCTGAGAATGGCTGGTGGATTTGAACTGCCCACTGTGATGTCATCTAGTTAGCATTACAGTGATTATTATACAGAGGCACTGTGCCAGCTTGGTGGGTCTGTAGGATGAGCACTGAACTCCGAACCATAACATAAGGTCAGTGGTTTGAGTCCATCAGCTTCTCCTTACAAGAAAGATGAAGCTTTCTGCTCTTATAATATTTACAGCCTTGGAAACCTACACAGCATTGCTGTGTGTCAGAACTGATTCCACAGCACTAATAACAACAACAAGGAGCTCTGGTAGTGTAGTGGTTACGAATCGGGATGCTAACCTCAGAGTCAGCAGTTCGAAACTACCAGCTGTTCTGCGGGAGAAAGATGAGGCTTTCTGCTCCCGTAAAGATTTACAGCCTCGGGAACCCTGTACAGGGTCTCTATGAGTCGGAACCGACTCCATGGCACAAAATAACAACAACAATAACAACAACAGTTGTATGTGTGAGCACACAAAAACAAGCACACACATTCATACCATGGATTCCCAGAAAAACAAGTAAGTCTGTCTTGGAGGAAGGATAGGGCAAATGGTCCTTGGAAGCAAGCATGGTGAAACTTCACCTCTTGTACATTGAACTGGATATCAGGAGGGACCAGTCCCCAGTAAAGCAGAGGGTCAGTGAAAAACAGGACGAGCCCTCAGTGAGTTGGGTTGACAGTACCAGCAACAATAGGTTCAAATATGGTCACAACTGTGAGAACAGCGCAGAACCAGGCAGGTTTTCATTTTGTTATATGTAGGATCTTATAATAAATATCAGCCCCACTGCCCTGGAATAGTGGCAAACTCTTTAGCAAAGTATGACGAGGGATTTGTATGCAGGCTAGTCAGTTAGTTACCTTCTGTTTTCATCTTCAGTCTGGGCCACCCTGGTCTGCTTCTCTGTTTCACAATCATCTAATTTCCTCTTTTAATATTAAGTCTTTTTCTTGACTCAATGTTGACACTTTTGTAAGTATTCTCAAGCTCTATAACTAAAACAAGATAAATTCCAAAGGTATATATGCTTCACTGGCAGTATTTGCAATGTGTAGTTGTATCTCCTCTTTCCTTTTGTGGGAATGTCTTTAAGTGTGGCCAGTGTTTTAGATGCTTTATAAATGCCCTCAGGAAAAATGTCTGTCTCAAAATTTTCATGAATTCCTGTCTGCAGCTGAAATGGCAGGAGTTTAGAGCTCTGTGGCTTTAGGCAAGCAAAGAAAAACTTCCAAGCTAGTTTTCTTTTTGAATGTTCTATCTGAATAAACATAAGCACTTTATGATTGTGCTCTGTTCCTCCTTCACCTTCCACCCACTCAAAGTACAGCTGAGCCTTACAGGTTTCATGACCAATTGCTCACGATCCATGCAAACAATTGTACTATTGTCAGAATTGTCTGGGAGAATTTGGCTCTTTTCTTTTCCCACTGTATTTTTCCAGTGTATGGAAAGAGAAGAAAGATCAGTAGATTTCTTTTAACGATTTAATACATATGACCTTGGAAGACAATTTCATTAGCTGATACCTATGTTGTTTCCTGCTGGACATCTGTGATTGCTGGGTGCTGTGGTTCAACTGTCAACTTGTAGTGAACCCATGTGACAAAGTAGAATGGCCCTAAAGGTTTTCTAGTCTCCAAGCTTTGAGGGAGCAAATCATCATGTCTTTCTGCTGCAGAAATGTTGGCTAGGTTTCCACCTTCAACCTTCTTAGTTAACTGCTAGCTAAGCATTAACTATTGAGTCACTAGGGTACCTCCTGGGTTTTAATGCTCACTTATTTCTCTCCTGGAGTCCTGGTGTGGCATTGTCGATCAGCACTGGTTTGCTAGCCACAAGGTTGATGGTTCAAACCCACCACCCACTCCTTGGAAACATTATACACTTTTGCTATGAGTTGGAACCCACTCGACAGCACTTAACAACAACACATTCCTCTCCTGGTGTGGTACTATAGGATAAGCCCTGGACTACAAACCACAAAGACATTGATTCAACCCACCAGCTTCTCCTCAGCAATCCTGTACAGGATCCCTATAATTTGGAATAGACTCAATACACTGAATAACAACATTCCTCTCTGAGATGCCGTAGTGATGCAGTGTGTAAGTGGTCAGCTGCTAACCAAAAAGTTATTTGTGTGGAAGAAAGATGTGGCAGTCTGCTTTCTTAAAAGTCTGTTTTCTTAGAAATCCGAGGGGCAATTCTACTGTGTTCTGTAGGGTCAGTATGAGTTAGGATCTTCTCATTGGCAATGGATACTCCTGTCTGAAGTATTTGGAAAGATTGAATTAATGTCTGGAAAAAAGTCCTAAAACAGAAAATACTATAACCAAAAAACACATAAACCTGAATTTGGCTCAGTATAAATGACGGCCTGAGGTAAGTCACAGATAAAGGGTAAGTAGTATTTAAAATATTTTGCCTTTTCTCCAGCAGTTGGTTATTCTGATTTAAAAAAAAAAAAAGTAACAAATATTCAATAAGTGGCACTAAGCTAAAATGTCATTAAATTTACATCAGTCAAATATAACATTTTACTAGTGTATTTAAAAATCTATAATAAAGTCTGAAAATAAATAGTTGGAAATTCTGATCAAGCAAAACCTCAACTGAGGGACATTCTCATGAATGCTGCTTACCATTTGGTTCAGCCCCCACTAAGGCTACCAAGAATAACAGTGCCATTGATTTAATCCCTTTTCCTGCAGGTCTTTCACTGAAACTTAATTATGTTGCTTTTTGTCTGCAACCTTCCCCCAAGGTTTCTGAGATATTAGAATACCTCCTTTAAGTGTTATGAAAAGAGCATTAGAGAGTTTCCCTCCTTTTCATTTCATAACAGAACGTAGCGGGTCCTTCTGCCAGCAAGCCCACACAACTGTTTTCGATAAATGAAACAGTTTTGTTTTTTTTAACTTATAAAGTGTAGATTAAACATTAATTAGTCATAGCTAAGTTTCAACATTTTCTTTTTACAGTGATCTTTTTATAACTAGTTCTCAAACAGCACACATACAATCCTATAATGTGTGAACAATGGCACAGCCTTAGACTTAATAAAGGGCAAGGATGCTTGGCTTAGTCAATCTTAAACTGTTTTGCAATGATTTCATGCTGAGCAATTATTTCTATATTCTTTAAACGGTGGGAGTTTCAAAGGCGTGAGGGACTGTGTATTTTTATAGCGAGAAAAATCTTATTAAATGGGTATGGCTTTCTGGATTTCTTTCCTTCCTCTTCTCCAAACTTGTAAAATTGATACAGGCCAACCCAAATGTGTACTAACCACAGTCGCTTCCGCATCCTATGGTCACCAGTGTCAATTCTTGTCATTTTTGTTTACAATTATTGGCTTGTCACAGGTTCCATATCTCCAAAAATAATTGAAAATGAAAACAAACTTTAGTATATGTCCTTTTTCTCCCCAGCAATGTGTCACCCTGGGAAAATGCTCTCTTTGAAAAGAAAGCAGAGCTGACATCTAATTGTTGCCTTTCCCCCAGCTGTTACTGACATTACATCCTGAACCTTCCTTGGAGACGTAAAACCAATTTTGATGTGACACTCTGAAAAGTCACCACTGCTACTTTACAAATAGTTCAAGGTCACAGATATCTTGCCCTAGACACATTCAGGTAAACCTCTGGAGGACTTTTCTTTCTTGGGGAAAACTGTGTTTTTATTGATTTTGCAAATTGGAGACTTTAAGTCTAACAAAAGGAAAGCTCTCAAGAAAAAAGGAAAAAAAATCTAAGTAAAAAATCAATGCTTTTGAAATTTTAAAAAGTAAGTCCACACAAGTATTATAGTGTAAAAGAAGTTTAAAATCGCATTTGAAACTTATATATAATGGAATAGACAAATGAAATATGCCATTTTATTAATGGAGCATTTGGTAAAAGTATCAACTTTCATTACTTAAATATAATTCAAATTCCTACAAAAAAAAATTGACATTTCGAGTAGTCGTGGTATGGTGCTGTGGGATGATGCGCTGGACTGCAAGTTTGGTTTGAACCACAAGGTCGGCATTTCCCTTACCAGCCTCAGAAACCCTGTACAGGGCTGCTATGGGTCGGAACAGACTGAGCACTTACAACAACAATTCACAGAGTAATTTAGACACAGTCACTGGAACAATGAGCTCAAGCAGAGCAAAGGTTGTCAGGATGGGGCAGGACCACAGGACAGGCCGTTTTTCATTCTGATGTGCACAGGGTCTCTAGGAGTAGAAACTGACTTGACAAAACCTAACAACAACATGACAATTCATTATGTAGATGTTTAAAGTGGTCTTATTTTGTCTTAACTGTAATTCTTATTATTCCATCATTAATGTACTCCCTGGAGTGTTGGTGTGGCGCTGTGGGCTAGTGTGATGGACTGCAAAGTCAAGGCCAGTGATTCAAGCTCTCCAACCACTCCTCGGAAACCCTATACAGGGTCGCTATAGGTCAGAACTGACTGGACAGCTCTTAATAACAACAACGATGTACTACCTAGCAATATTTTCATCCATTTTCTGGTGTCACCTGCTATGTGACCAGTGCTGTGTGAGTTCTCTTTCTATTCAGGAACTGCTGAGAGGAACCGATTGCCCCTTTCTTGCCTTTTGGATCCTCTTATCAAGGCTAATCCTGGTGTGGCGCTGTGGGCTAATGTGTCAGACTGCAAAGTCGTTTGAACTGCCAGGTCAGTGGTTCAAGCTCACCACCTGCTCCTTGGAAACCCTATACAGGGCCACTGTGGGTCGGAATTGACTCAACGGCACTTAGCAACAAAAAATCAAGCCTAAATATCTTTTTTGTCTCTAGAGAGTTAAGTTCTTTAGTCCTCTAAGAAAACTTAACATTACTACCTCTCAAAAAAAGAATCAAGCTCTCTGAGTTCATATTCTGGTCCTGACCTTGCCAACCATCTAAACTGGCCAATAGCCACAGTGGATAATCTGAGCTGGGATCTGGTAGACGCCTCATACTCAAGGCTATATTCCCCTATTGCTGCCCCTGATGATCTCATTTAAATACACTAGGACATTTATACTTATCCACATAAACTGAGCAGATAAAGATCAATTTCTGAATAAAATGCTACTAGGAAAAAGATCCAATTGGGAAATAATGTTATCTATGTTCTCTTTATAGTCATCTTTTAATAATATCCTCATTATTTATAGGGCAAGAAGCAACACATTTAATTTGTAATATTTATGGCTCATGCTCACATTATTGCTGTTCTAGAGACAAAGCCATTTTTTATTACAGCAAACAATTTTACTTGGTCCTAAATTAGACTCCTGGTGTGGTGCTATAGAGTCAGCACTGGCCTTCGAACCACAAGGTTGTCAGTTCAAACTCACCAGCAGCGCCTCAAAAACCCAATATAGGGTCCCAGATAGAGTGGGAGGAAATGTGGAACAAAACTCAAAATTGTAAAAGGAATACTGGACTTAGTGGTCAGTCATAAAGAGAACCTGAGATTATGTCACTGAACCACTTTTTAGGTCTGGAACATAACTCAACTGAAGTTGGCTCAGTGTTTACTCAAGCAGTAGAGAGGTATTTTCAATAACCTGATATGCATGCAAAAGCTGGACAGTGAATAAGGAAGACCATAGAAGAATTGATGCTTTTGAGTTATGGTGTTGGAGGA
>NW_006408547.1:6539532-6541550 GCF_000296735.1 Chrysochloris asiatica | reverse complement strand
ATCTAAATTTATAATGAAGACAACTAGAAAATCCTAGTGTGGAACTGGAGGATAAGCACTGGATTGTTAACTGCATCAGTTAACAATTGTTCAAATCCACCAGTCACTCTTTAGAAATCATATACAGGGTCACTATGAGTTGGAACTGACTCAACAGGACTTAACAACAACAACAGAAAGCAAATAAATCCATTTTGGAGGAAGTGCAGCTTGAATAGTATAGTTACAGAACCTCCAAATAGCAAGGAAATTAAGTATATTTCAGGATAAAGCATACTGTTATAAACTAGGAACAAAATTAATAAATTACAGAGTAACCTCAAAGAATGTAGGAGAAAGATGAGTCTTTTTTCTCTCCCAAATATTTAAAGAACTTAACAACACCAGCAACAACCTCAATGAAAATTAATAAGTCCTGTTTTCAAAATAAAAATAGGTAAATCACAAAGATTTAGTAAACATTAAAATACCAGCAAAAAATGACAAGAAAGCCTACAAACAAAATGAACTCAACACTTAAAATTATATGAACAGAAAAGCATGCAGCATCACCGACACACATAAAAATACAGAAAAATGAAATCAATCCATTCATACCAACTGATAATTACACTGAATGTAACTGGATTAAATGCACCAGTCAAGAGACAGAGCAGAATGGATAGGAAAACAGGACCCTTCTATACACTGCCCACAAGAGACACACATTATACGCAAAGACAAAACTAGACTAAAAATGAAAGGGTGGAAGGAAATATATCAAGCTAACAGCAATCAGAAATGAGCAGGGATGGAATTATTAATTTCTGATAAAATAGACTTTAAAGTCTAAAACAACATAAGAGACAAAGAAGGACATTGTACAATGATTGAAGAGTCAATTTAACAAGAGGACAGAACCATAGTAATTATTTATATTCCTAATAAAAGGGCTTCAAAATACAAAAATTAAACTCTTAACAGAACTGAAGAAAGAAATAGACAACTCTACAATAGTAGTTGTCATTGTTGTGTGCTATCAAGTTAGTTCCCACTCATAACGAATCTGCATAAGGTTTCTGAGAGTAACTGGTGGGTTAGCTCAGTTAGAAGTCCAGAGCTTATCCTACAGTGCTACAGCAGGGTTCACAATAATAGGAGATTTTAATATACCACTTCTGATGATTCTTCAGGATGTTATCCAGTAGAAGGCCTTTGCATAGTCAATGAAGCACAGTAATATCTTTCTGGTATTCTGATTTCAGCCAGCTCCATCTGACCTCAGCAGTGATATACCTCATTCCACATCTTCTTCTAAATCGAGTATGAATTCCTGGCAGCTCCCTGTCAATTTACTACTATAGTCATTTTAAAATCATCTTCAGCAAAACTCTAATTGTTTTTGGTATTAAAGATATTATTCCATGATTTCTACATTTAGTTAGGTCACTTTTCTTCAAAAAAAGATCTGTTCCAATCCGTTGGCTAGGTAGCTATCTGTCTCCCAAATTTTTTGACATAAGAGTGTTATTTCAGTTGAAGAAACATTTCAATTTATCTTCTGTCAATTCCTGGAGCCTTCTTTTTGCCAATGCCTTCACTGCTGTTTATACTTTTCTTTTCTTCCCATCAGTTCTTGATCACATGGTACCTCTTGAACTGATAGAACATCCACCAATTCTTTTTGGTACAGTGACTCTATGCATTTCTTTCAAATTCTTCTGATGTTCCCAGCATTATTCAATATTTTGCCCACAGAAAACTTCAATATTATGAGATAAGGTTTGGAGGTTTTTCTTCAGTTCTTTTAGCTTGAGAGATGTTAGGTGTTTTTCCCTTAGCTTGAGAGATGTTGGGTGTTTTTCTCTTTTGGCTTTCTAATCCAGACCTTTGCACATTTCATTATAATATCTGGCTTTGTCTTCTTGAGTTGTCATCTGAATTTTCTGTTCATCCCTTTTACTTCCTCATTTCTTCCAGTTCCTTTAGCATCTCTATATTCAATATCAAGTTCCAGAGTCTCTTCTGACATCCACTTT
>NW_006408547.1:6535782-6538937 GCF_000296735.1 Chrysochloris asiatica | reverse complement strand
GTATGTGCTGTGGAGTCAGTTCTGACTCATAGTGACCCTGTATAGGGTTTCTGAGGCTGTAAATCTTTATGGGAGCAGAAAGTCTCATCTTTCTCCCACAGAATGGCTGGTTGTTTCGAATTGCTGACCTTGAGCTTCACAGCCTGATTCGTAACCACTATGCTACCAGAGCTCCTTGAAGAAGTTGGTAGAACTCTTAAATTTCATCATCACTAACTTTTGTTGTTATTGTTGCTGAGTGCCATTGAGTTTGTTCTGACCCTTAGTGACCATGCATTTTCCTATAGTGCCACACCTGGACACCTCACTAACTTTAGAGACTGGTAAAGTGAGGGCACAGTGAAAAAGACAGAGACCCTGAACGAGATGGATTGGCACCGTGGCAGCAGATGTGGGTTCGAGCATAGCAGCAATTGTGTGGCTGGCCCAGGACAGAGCTATGGTCTGTTCTGCTGTATACAGCGTCGCTATGGACTAGAAAGAAATCGAAGGCACCTAGAAAAAACAACAAGGATAGTTGTCAAGGGGAAGTTATTCACTGGCTAGAGCGTAGATCCATGGTAACTTGGGTGAAGGGGAAGGCAATATATAACAAGAAGCAAGTTCACAGAAGAATGATCAAGGTAGGAGAAGATACAGGAAGGAGTTCAAGAAGAGAGGTAAATGCTGTTATATACAAAATCCTGCTATAACAGTGATCTATGGGTAGTTACGTGGATAGATACGCAGCCTGCACAGGTGTGGGAGGGGGAGTAACAGCATATCACAAATATAGAGTGGGGTTTATGGCACTGTAGGATAAGCACTCAGCCAATTGTCCATTTGAACTACAAAGTCAGCAATTCAAACTCACCAGTCACTCCTGGGAAACCCCATACAGGGTCACTGTGGCACTTCACAACATTTGTATATGGGTATTGACCTTTGCTGAAAACATATCCATGAATGTGCTGGCACATACAAGGGGCAAATTTTGGAAAGCTTCTTAGGCATTACCAAACACCTAGAGAGAGTAATGTGCTGGGTTTGGGGACTCAGAACTATAGTCTAAGGGATACCATGGTCAGTTAGTGTAACATAGTCCACAAAGCCAATGTTCTACTTCCTGTTAGTGAGTAGTGACTGAGATTTTAAAAGCTCAAGAGGAGTAAGTCATCTCAGGTACAGTTATTTGTCTCTCCCTGTCTAGCAGAAAGAAGAGTGATGGAAACTGAAGACTTTTAGAAACATTTTGTCCAATGGACAAATGAACCACAACAACATCAGTTTCCATGACCCTGAGACAAGAAGTAGCAGATGGTGTCCAGCTATTACTACCATCTGTTCTGAAAGAGCTCACATTCGAAGGTCCTGAATAGAGTTGGGGAAAATGTAGAACAAAACTAAAAATCATAAAAAAGTTAATAAAAAAAAAACAACAACCCAGGCATACTAGTATACTAGTCAGATCGAGAGTGGTAGGACTGAGACTGTGGCCATCCTTCATGTCTAGAACTGAACTCACCCTTAAGGCTCAAGTTTCAGTCTAGCAATGGATAAGACTATCGGGGGGACAACAACACTAGGAAAGTATGCACACCATAGAATGGCCAACCATTTGAGATCAAAAGGACAGCCTTCAACCAGCGACAAATTTCAGTAGAGTTAGGATAGGAGGAAAAATGGGAACAAGAAACAGAGAGGAAGTAGAATAACGGATGCTACATTTAAGGGATTGCAATGGTGATTAAGTGAAATGCATGATTTGTTGAATGTTAAATGTATGATTACCTCTTCAGCCAATTCCCATAAAGGTTAGCTATAATGTTGTTGTAAAGTGCCGTCAAGCCAGTTCTGACTCATAGTGACCCTGAATAGAGTTGCCATAGAGTGGCTGGTTTACACTATTGACCTTGGGGTTCGCAGTCTAGTCTGGTGCTTATCTTACAGCACCACTCAATTTGTAGTAAAAAGTTTAAAAAAAGGGTGGGGAGGTAAAGCTCATTGTCATCCAGTTGATTCCTATTCATAGAGACCCTACTATTGTTGTGTGGTGTCACGTCAGGTCTGACTCATAGCAGGGCAGAGTAAAACGGCCCCGTTGGGTTTCCAAGGCCGTAATCTTTATAGGGGCGTGCCACATATTTGTTCCCACAGAGCAGCTAGTGAGTTAAACATTCTGACAGTCTCGTTGGCAGCTGAGGACTTACCTACTGTACCACCAGAGTTCTTTCAACAGTGATAGGTTAAATTGATACTTTGGACCCTTGCTAATCTCTGATGAGAGTGACATTCTTCCTCCAAAAAGCCTGCAACGTAACTCTTCATACTGGAGAAAACAACAAATCCCAACTGACAGAGAGCAGTATTCTTCAACATTCCCAAGACCATTCCAAACCAGGAAAGTTTGATAAATTAACACATTTAACAGACCTGGTGTGGCGCTGTGGGTTAATGTTCCAAACTGCAAAGCTATTTGATCTACAGGGTTGGTGGTTCAAGCTCACCAGTCGCTCCTTGGAAACCCTATACAGGGTCGCTATGGGTTGGAACAGACTCAACAGCACTTAACAACAACAGAAAGAAGGAAAAATGTTAATTAAATGTAATTTGTTATCCTGGATGGGATCCTAGGACAAAACTATGCCATTTCTTCCTGAAGGAAGATAAAGAGTAGAGACAGGCTTTAAAGCTACCATGATCACCTAAACATAGTAGTTTAAAAGCCTTCAAACTACTTGCTTACTTCTTTAGTTTCAACTGATCACATTGGTGGCTCTTTGACCCTAGTCACACCGCTGTTAAGATGACTGAACTGTTACTGATTATTCTGCTACAATATTGTGTTAGTTACTTTACATGTTATCTCTCGCTTTCTTTCCTTCTTAAAAATATTAGAATATAATGTACATTCTGAAAACTACACACTTCCTAAGTATAGAGCTTGATAACCTTTCACTAAATGAATGAAATAATATAACCATCACTAACCAAGAAACAGAACATCATCAGCACCCTAGATGCCCTCTGTTTATTCATTCTAGTCACTAGTCCTCTACCAGCAACCATTACATGAAATTTTAGCATCATAGAAGAACAAACCGATCTGTGTTGGAAGAAGTGCAGCCAGAGTGCTCCTTGGGGCCCAAGATGGCCAAACTTCGTCTCTCATACTT
>NW_006408547.1:6531789-6534203 GCF_000296735.1 Chrysochloris asiatica | reverse complement strand
GTCTGGCTTATTTTTACCCTCAGCATTATGCTTGTGAGATTCTCTATACCAGTTTTATAGTTATAATCTCTTTATTCTCATATCTGTATAATTTTTTGTTGTATGAATTTACTATAGTATATCATCAATTCTGCCATGGGTGGAAATGTTTAGAAGTATCAAACATAGCTTTGTTATGAAATTGTCACTTTGTGATTATAGGAATACATGTTTGCTCAGCATATTTAGATCTGGAATCCTGGGTCATAGGATACGCATATTTTTTTCCTTGTAAAATCTATAACCTGATACCAAATGTAATCAGTTTATAGACTGTAATAATAATTCTGACTATATCAACACTAAGCTGGTTCCTATAAGGTACAGGCAGTAGTATCTGACCACTACCACTAGGGGGAGGAGAGTGCAGACAACACTAGGTGGCGCTGTCTTTGGTGGCTACACCAAAATGACTGTTCATACAGTTTTTATGCAATGTTTCAGCAGAATGTGACAAGCGTGCAACATCTGGGGCACTTGCTCTGGGCGGAGTGAGCTGGGGGCCTCAGACAGAGGGAGAGCCAGGTCCTCTGGGCAAGTCTAAGCTCACATTTTGGCTCTACAAAGTGCCTCCTTTGTCTGGGGCCTCCTTGCCTAAGGCTTCCTTCCTCTGCTTAACTGGTTACCAGATACTGGTAACTGGTTACGCTACTCTAGCGTAATAGTGCAGCACACCGCCCAAACTAATCTTCATTTTGCTAGTTGTTTCAAAAGGAGCTCTGTTTGACAAACACCACATTGCTAACCATAAGTTCAGTAGTTCAAACCCATCAGCCACCAGCTACTTAGAGAGAGAAAGATGAAGCTTTCAGCTTCAGTAAAGGTTTACATCCTCAGGAACCCTATGCAGAGTTGGTATGAATTGGATTCAACTTGAGGCAGTAAGTTTCTTTTTGAGTGTTTATAACAATGTTATTCCTAATATATTCAATAATGTACTATTAGTACAAAAAACATTACTACGGATTCTGTAGGGTCTGATAGAGGAGGAGGCCCGTGGGTGGGGGTGAGGGTTGGCACCATGCATTACAGCACTGGGTAACACCAACTCCAGTGGCCTACTAGCTAGAGGTTAAATAGACCACCATTCCCCAACTTCACCAGGGAGAATTCGTGGAAGGAACATAACTACAATAAAAATTTTCACAATGGCGAACCCCACTCCCCAGAAAACAAAACAAAACAAAAATCATTGCCAATTCAAACTTACAGAGACCTTGTATATTGTTGTTGTTGAATGCCTTGAAGTCATTTTTGACTCATAGTGACCATGTATAGTGTTTCCGAGGAGTGGCTGGTGAGTTTGAATTACTGGCCTTGTGGTTCAAACAACCTTGCAGTCCAGTGCATTATCCCACAGCTCCACACCAGGACTCACTCCATCGACCGTCTATAGTACTCCTATACAGGTGTTCCCTAGGCAAGAGCAGACAGCCTCATCTTTCTCCAGCAGAGGGGTTAGAGAACCGCTGATGTTTCCATTAGTAGCCCAATTCTTACCCCACAGCACCATAGAGGGAAGCTCTGAATAGGCCTCAGTGTCTAATAGGAGACCCAGTATGTCTCAGAGGGGACCCTGTTATCATTTTCAACAACAACCACAAGCTTCATTTTCACCCTTCTTTCGAACAGGAAACTCACCTAGCAGCGTAGACTGTTGGTAGTATCTCTCTGCGCTTGGCTTTGGTTTTGTCTTTACATTCTGCTGCCACCATCTGGACTGACTTGTCCTCTCTGCATCTTTGGTATCACTGACCACTGTCCATCCACTTCATAAGTTAGCTACTCATTTGGAAGGGTAGCAGTGCATGGCCCTGTGTCCAAAGCATGTGCTCCTTTCCTTACACTCATCAGACCGGAAGCCCCATCACAGACCTTCTTCTCTAGCTATTTCTATAGTGGTGGTGGTGTACCACAGAGTCTGCTCTGACTCTTAGCAACCTGTATCAGGGTTCTAACACTGTCAATCTTTACAAGAGCAGAACACCTCATCTTTCTCCTGCATAGAGACGGGTAGATTAGATCTGCTAACCTGTGTGGTTAGCAGCCCAGCTGGTAATACACTATGTTACCAGGGCTCTTTATACGTTCCATGTTGTTGTTGTGAAGTGCCGTCGAGTTGATTCCAACCCATAGCAACCCTGTGTAGGGTTTCCCAGGAGTGACTGGCCTTCTGGTTCAAACCACTGGCCTTCTGGTTCAAACGACTTTGCAGTCTGGCGCATTAACCCACAGTGCCACATCATGATTCTAAATAGGCTCCATTGTAGTTGTTAAGTACTGTGGAGTCGGCTCTAACTCATAGTGACTCTGCACAGGAGTTTATGAGGCTGTAAATCTTTATGGGAGGAGCAGAAAGCCTCATCTTTTTCCCA
>NW_006408547.1:6529599-6531269 GCF_000296735.1 Chrysochloris asiatica | reverse complement strand
CTGACCTTGAGGTTCGCAGCCTGATTCTTAACCACTAAGCTGCCAGAGCTTCACAGGCTTCCTATTTAGTCCCAAGAAAGGTCAAACAAGATGGGGCATCCCTGGCCAATCCCCATAAAGGTCAATTATAATGCTGATGTTGTTATTGTTAAGTGCCATTAAGTAGGTTCTGATTCACAAGACCCTGTAGAGGGTTTCCATGGAGTTTCTGGTGGATTTGTGTTGTGGACCTTGGAGTTAGCAGTCCATTGATTATCTTACAGTACAGTACCATATTAGATGGGTCCTAATTCGACCAATCACTTGCAAGAGTGGCATAACAGAATGTTTTGGGAGACTTAAAAAATAAAATTAAGAAAGGCCAAATAAAAAATTTCATTACAATACAGATTCCCCATTGAAGTGAAGATTTTCCAATTGGTGGCACCCTGTTAAAAGTATCAGTTCTGGTCTTTTTTTGTTGTTGTTTGTTTCATTTTATGCTTTTAGCTAAGCAAGAGTGGTACAATATTATAATTTTAATTTGCTTTTCTTTGACAAATAAATTTGAGTAGCATTTCATACAAAAGTAAGTGTTTCTTTTATTTATTAAGTACTGTTGAGTCAGTTCCCACTCATAGCAAACTTGTATAGGGTTTCCGAGATGGGTTTGAATCACAGACCTTGTCGTTATCAGTCCAGTACTTATCCTACAGTGCCACACCTGAACTCCAAGTTTAATAGGCATTGAAATTTACTGCTTTGAGTTGAAAAACATACTAAAAGTAATGCCCCTGATAGGATAAACAAGAATTATCAGAAGAACTGAAGCTTGTCTTAAAGAACAGTTCTGAGATTAACAACCAGAGGAAGAAAATGTCAGACATAGAAAACAGTATGTGAAACATCATGAAGAAGACATATAAGGCTCTGTTCAGAGAACAATGGAAAGTTGGCATGCATGCACACAGGGTGAGGGGGCATGATGGAGATGAGGCTGCAACATAGAAGTTAAAGGAACAATCAAGACTATATACATAAACCTAATACTCAAAACAAATACCTTAATAAGGAAGAAACAGAAATTATGATGGTTGTGAACACTGCTTACCAATATCTGTACATCTCTGTCTAGGCAGTGGGTAATATTGCAAACCTGTGACTCTGTAAAGTTAGGCGTGGTCACGTGATTTGCTTCGGTCACAGAAGGAGAGCAGAATTGGCACACAGCACTTTTAGGCAGAAGCTTGTAAAGCCAGAGTGTGATGACTGCCATGACTTTCTTCCTACCTCGATAATCATGGAAGGAGCTGGAGCCTCCCTTAGCCTTGGTCCTTGAGTAAGAGAGACAGCAGGGCATGGACCTGAGTCTGTTACAGTCACATAGTTGAAGAGAGAAGTGAACAGTTACTGATTTAGGCCAAATAATTGTTTTAAGTCCTGAAATGGTTTCCCACAGATGTAGTCAGTTTGATTCTGTGTATTCCATCTGGTTAGGTCCATGTGTAGTCTTTCAAATTATTTAAAAAATGTATTTATAATGAATCAGTCATTTGTCTTGCAAAATTCTATCATGCTGTCTGAAGCATCATTTCTATCACCAAGGCCACATTTTCCTACTACGTATCCTTGGTCTTTGCTTCCAACCCTTGCATTCCAAACACCAGTAATTATCAATAAATCTTGATTCC
>NW_006408547.1:6521933-6528294 GCF_000296735.1 Chrysochloris asiatica | reverse complement strand
GCTGGATGCTTCACTCTCAGCACAAGTCCTCTGTGACTATTTCCTTGTCCATGTGCTTAGGAGTCCACAGGTATTGCCACATTTCAGACCAACCAGCCCTTCCTCTTCTCTCTCTCATCTCCAAGTCACTAGGAGTCTATGGAATGTGGTTGAACTCAACCCATATCTTCATTACTGCCTTTTCTCTTCTTCCACTCACCAGTAGACCAACGTAGTCACCAGCAAGCTTATATTTCTGCTCATGTGTTCTCTTTGAGTTTCAGTCTTGGAGGGGGGTTTGTCTTGAAGGGACTTGATTGCTTGTCTTGATGACTCCCCGGTGAACAGCGTGCTTGTTTGTGTCCACGTTCTGATTTTAATGCATATTTACAGCTGTTTCTCCATATTTTGATTTGAATCCCATCAACAAATTAGGGTCCTGAAAGCTTAACTCCATTCATGCCATCAGATCAACTCTACTTTGAGGAAGCAGCTCTCCCCCAGTCATACTTTAAATGACTTCCAACCTCAGGGTATCATATCCCTTCATTTTACTTGACAACATTCTGCTGCTATTCATTAGTTTTCAATATTCAATATTCAATATTCTGTTGCTCTCTGACAGTGTTCCACTGCAATTCATGAGGTTTTCGGTGGCTAAGCATTCAGTAGTAGCCGTCCTCTCTTTCCTAGTCTGTGTGAGTCTGGAGGCTCAGCTGAAACTTATCCACCATGGGTGGCCCATGTGTTTAAAATACCAGTGGCATAGCTTCCAGCATTACAGCAACATGTAATCCACCACAATTTGACAATCTGACATAAGAATGGTGGCATGGACAAGGTACTGCCAGAAATTTAAACTAGATTCAGAAGAGGACAAGGAACTGGATTCCTTGTTGAAGTCAGATGGATTTTGGCTGGAAGGAGAGAATACCAGAAAGACTGTGACTAGTGCAAAGGCTTTGTACATGTGTGGATAATGACAAACTGTGGAAATTATAGCAATTCTTCTGAAGCTGGCAGTTGTGAAACAGTACAAGGGGATCCTGAATGGTTTTAAATCAGGAAAGATGTGCACTATGGTTGTATACTTTTACCATACGTATTCAATGTGTGTGCTGAGCAAATAATCTAAGAAGCTTGATTATATGAAGAAAAACATGGCATCAGAGTTAGAAGAAGAGGAAGTAACAACCTTTGTTGTGCAGATGCTATAACCTTGCTTGCTGGAAGTGAAGAGAATTTCAAAAACTTGTTGATGAATATCGATAACTACATTCTTCAGTATGGATTGCACCTCAATGTAAATAAAACAAAAATCTTCACCACTGTAGCAATAAATATCCTCATGGCAAATGGAGAAAAGATTGAAGTTGTCGAATACTTCATTTTGCTTTGATACACAATCAACACTCATGGAAGCAGCAGCCAAGAAATCAGAGATGAAATGTATTAGGCAAATCTGCTGCACAAGACCTCTCTAAAGTGTTCAAGAGCAGAGATATCAGCTTGAGGACTAATATGTGCCTGACCCAGCCATGACATTTTCAATCACCTCATATGCATGTGTTAGTTTTACAATAAGGAAGACCATAGAAGGGTCATGCATTGGAATTTTGGTGTCAGAGATTATTGAAAGTACCCTGGACTGACAGAAGAAAAGACTTGTTTGTGCTGAAAGAAATACAACCAGAATGCTCCTTATAAGCCAGGATGCTTAGACTTCATCTCTTATATTTTAGATATGCTGTCAGGAGAGACCAATCCCTGGTGAAGAGCATCATGCTTGGTAAAGTTGAGGATCAGCAAAAAAGAGGGAGCTCCCCAATTAGATAGATTGATGTAGTGGCAGTGGCAATACCCTCAAATGTTACAATAGTTCTGAGGATGATATAGGACTGGGCAGTGTCTAATTCTTTTGTGCATTGGGGCACAATGAATTGTAACCACCTGGATAGCACCTATCAACAAAAAACAATATTAGATAACTCGGAAATACTTTATCAAAATGTTGCATATGATGGGTCTAACTAGAGTGATGTACTATGTCGTTGTAGGTACCTATTGTTGTTGTTGTTGTTGTAAAGTGTCATCGAGTCGATTCCAACTCATAGCAACCCTGTACAGGGTTTCTGAAGAGTAGTTGGTGGGTTTGAACTGCCTTTTGGTTCTCAGTCCAATGCTGATCCTACAATGCCATTCTTGGAGTCCTTATGGGTACCTATATACATAATAAATAAATCCTGTTGTATAAAGTTACTTAATTTGTATTTTTCTAGAGCTGAAAAGGAATACTGGTGTAGCTTATAAACACTGGACTGCAACGTTGATTTGAACCACAAGCTGGTGGTTCAAACCCATCACACCCTCCTCAGAAACCCTATACAGAGTCGCTATGAGTGAGAACCCACTCTGTGACTCTTATCAACAACAAACTGAGTTGAACTAGGAGGCCTGATAGCATGTCATTTTTGTTGTTAAGAGTCTTCCAGTCTTCTTGACTCATAACTCCCCTGTATCCAGTCTTCCTGACTCATAACTCCCCTGTATCCAGTCTTCCTGACTCATAACTCCCCTGTATAGGGCTTTCAAGGAGCAGCTCATCCATTTGAACCATCATTTATGTGGCTCAAACCGACCTTGAGGTAGAGTGCTTATCCTACAGCTCCACACGAGGGTTCATGGTGGTGGTGGTGTGCCATGGAGTCGGTTTCGACTCATAGTGACCCTGCATAGGGTTTCTGAGGCTGTAAATCTTTCCTGGGGCAGAAAGCTTCACAGTTGGTTAAAAAACGACCCACTAACTGCAAGATCAGCAATTCTAATCTACCACCCACTCCCCGTGAGAAAGACACTTTTCTGCTCCATCAAAATTTTAAAATGCTTGGAAATCCTGTACAGTGACTTGGAACAGACTCCATGGCACTTAACAACAAAAACAATGGTTCTATAATAATAATTTTTAAAAAGATGTCTGCTGATTAACATGTTTGGAACCAATGAGCTCTCAATTCCTTATTTGCAGTGCCCAGTGATCATCAAGTGAGATGCAAGGTTATTCATGGGTGCAACAGTTTTAAAATAGGTACTAAAGGGTGAGCAGTTAATTTAAGGTACTGATTTTATTTTTTGAGTCCTGGTGTGGTGGCATAAGATAATGCACTGGACCTCAAGGTCGGTTTGAACTGTAAGGTCAGCGGTTCAAACCCACCAGTCGCTCCTTGGAAAGCCTATGTAGGGTTGCTATGAGTTGCAACTGACACCATGGCACCTAAAAAAAAGATTTTCATTCTCTTATATTCTCTGATGGCTTCGTGTGTTATGCACTGGCCTACTAACCACAAGGTTAGTGGTTCAACTCCATTAGCTGTTCTGTGGAAGACAGATAGATTTTCTGCTTCTATAAAGCTTTGAAGTCTCAGAACCCCAGCAGAGGTCTGCTATGAGTTGGAAGAGCTTAATGACAAGCACTGCCATGTTCTGAAAATCATTAGTACACCAGAAAGTTCATACATTGTAAATCTAACCCCCTAATGCTTATATAGTTAAAGCTTTAGCAACTGAGTAGTAAAAAAAATAAATCCAGATAAACAAAATAAGTTATATTCACACTGATTGGCATGGACAGATGCAATTCCCCTTTTTCTTTCAACCAGTTGTACTAAAGGTCATATGTCAGAGGAAAATGGAAATTTCTGCATCACAACATGACAAAATCAATTTGGTTCCGGCTTGTGATTTGCCTAAACAGTTATGAGTATGACACAGTTAATTTAGCAAACACAATGGTTTGTTCAATAGCATTAGCCTTTTATTAAAACATTTCCACCTGTTTCCTGAAGCAAATATTGAAAGATTCAGGCACAATTAAAATTTTTAGACATTTGATCATATAAAAATGCAAAATTGCTCAGTAAAATAAAATTTAATTTAAAATATATATGGAATCCTAGCGTCTTGGTGTGGAGCTATAGGATAAGCACTGGAGTGCTAACTTGAAGGTCAATGGTTCAAGCCCAGCAGCTGCTCCTTGGAAACCCTGTACAGGGTCACGATGAGTCAGAACTGACTCCATGGCACTTAACAACAATGACCTTGAGGTTAGCAGTCCAGTGCTTATACTACAGTGCCACACCAAAGATTGTGTCACATTGAGTTATGAGTTGGGTTGCTAACTACAAGGTCAGCAGTTTGAATTTACCATCCACTCCATGGGAGAAAGATGAGGCTTTCTGCTCTAGTAAAGATTTACAGTCTCGGAAAACCTACACAGACTCGCTGTGAGTCATAACCACCATCATTAGCATATATAAAGAATCAGAAGATTAACTATACACTTGTTGTTGTTAAGTACTATCCAGTCAGTTTCAACTCATAATGACCCTATATAGGGTCCAACGGAGGAGCTGGTGGATTTAAACTGCTGATTTTACAGTTAGCAATCCAATCCTTATCCTACCGCACCATGCCAGAACTCCAACTATATGTTAGCTTTTGCTATTTGGAGACCTTAAAGAGGTATCAAGGGCCTGAATTAAGATTACTGTAGTATTCTTTTTAAGACTGGGATCTCAGCAGTTGGAAAGTTGACAGAGGAAAATAACTGAGACCTTGGATTTCAAGTCATGAAGGTGAAATAAGAACAAAAGGAAGACAACCAGCTTTCGAGGATGGTTTCAGAGACAGTAGTATAAATAGTATCTGAAAATACAGTAATCTCAAGCACGACTTGGCACCATTGGTACTAAGTGGGACAATTAAACTGAATACGGGGCATCAGAGAGTAATTCATGCTGAAGATTGTAACCGGAAGCCTGCTTAGTGGCAGTTCATTAAGAGACATTTGTCTAACAATAGCAGGACTTTTGTAAAGCATGGGAATAGGTAATAAGTAGAATACGTCCCTGAAGAAGCAAATTACACAAACACTGCAAACCCTAACGTTTACCCATCAGGGAAATACTGCCCTTGATTGGAAAGCGGTCAGACAGTGGTGCAACATGGGTAAAATCTGAAACCAACTCCAAAGGATTCAGTCAGCAACAGGGAGCACAAGAATGTTGACTTTTGAAACTTTCGTGAATGTGTGGTACTTGTCTGTTTGCTAGAAAAAAGGAAAATGTGTTCTTGAAAAATGATGTTCAAAATAAAGGCTGGCTTCTTGACTCAGCATCAAAAATGAATAATGCAGTTTATGACTTCATTTCAAGCTTTGTCAGATGAAACCTGAAGCTAGCAATCTAAATCAATCAGAATGACTTTAAGCACTGGGCTTATTGTGAATTTACAGGTATAGTTCATCAAGACTAATGAATAATGGAGAAAAATTACAGTTGATGAAAACAGTATGGAAGCTGAAAATGAAAGCAATGGGAATAATAAAGCACAGGACACAGTGCTATGAAGACAGGAGCAATGGGTTTGGTCAAATGGTTGGATATTTAAAATAAGAAACAAGGTGGCAAGATTGGATTTGTGTGGTTGATAAAAAAGAATAACCAGGAAGAGTCAGAAATTGAATTAGTGGTGAATTTAATGAGTCAAATATTTATATTAAAAAACAACAACAACAACAACAAAACAAAACACTGCCATCTAGTTGATTCTGACTCTTAGCTATCCCCAATCACAGGATTCCCAAGATTGTAAATATTTATAGGAGCAAACTCATCTTTTTTCACAGAGCGATGGGTGGGTGTGAACTGCTGACCTTGAGGGTAGCTGCCCAATGCTTAACTCACCCCACTACTAGTAATCTTCAAGGTCAATGAAATGATTGTTTCGGCTGTAAATACAGCAATGTAGCATAACTTAACTAAAGACAGAACAGTCGAGGATATAGGAAATCACAAAAATGGAGAATGGAAATATAGAAAATATGGATTTGAGGTAGAAAGTTATAAACTGACACAATTTAGGATTTTACAAATAGTAAGAAAAGAAACCACCACTTGTCTGTCAGTTTGTCGTACTGTAGTGCATTGTGAGTTGCTGTGATTCTGAAAACTATGCCACCGGTATTTTAAATACCAGCAGGATCACCCATGGTGGACAGGTTTCAGATGAGCTTCCAGATGAAGACAGACTAGGAAGAAGGAGTGACGAACTTCTTCCAAATATTTAGTCACTGAACCTTATGAATAGCAGAGAAACATTGTCAGATACAGTGCCAGAAAATGAGCCCCTCAGGTTGGAAGGCCCTCACAATGCGACTGGGGAAGAGTTGCCTCTTCAAAGTAGAGTTGACCATGATGACGTGGATGGAGTAAAGCCCATGGGAGAGAAGCCTGTGGGACCTTCATTTGCTGATGGGGCACAACTCAAAATGAAGAGAAATAGCTGTAAACATCCATTGAAATCAGAACATGGAATGTACGAAGTA
>NW_006408547.1:6520195-6521206 GCF_000296735.1 Chrysochloris asiatica | reverse complement strand
TGTGGAACACACCATCATTTACTCATATGCAAATTCATACTGAAGCTGAAGAAAATGAAAAAATAAGTCCACGAGAGCCAAAATATGACCTTGAATATATCCCACCTAAATTTAGAGATCATCTGAATACAGATTTGATACATTAAGCACTAAAGACAGAATACCAGAAGAGTTGTGGGATGACATCAAGAACATTATGGTAGAAAACAAAAAGTTATTCAGAAGACAAGAAAGAAGGAAAAGGTCAAAATGGATGTCAGAAGAGACATTTGCTAAAGCAAATGGAAGAAATGAGGAGTTACAAGAGCTGAACAGAAAACTTAGAAGATCAGCTCAAGAAGATAAAGCCAAATATTACAAAAAAATGTGCAAAGATCTGGAGGTAGGTACAAAACTAAAAAGGAAGAACATGGTCAGCATTTCTCAAGCTGGGGAAACTTAAGAAAAAATTCAAGCCTCAACTTTCGTTATTGAAGGATTCTCTGGACAAATTATTGAGTGTTGCAGAAAGCATCAAGAGAAGATGAAAGGAAAACACAGAGTCATTACACCAAAAGGAAATAATTCATCTTAAACTGTTTCAAGAGGTAACACATGATCAAGTGCCAATGATACAGAAGGAGGAAGTCCAAGGTGCATTGAAGGAATTGGCACAGAACGAGACACCAGGAATTGATAGAATTAAAATTGAAATCTTTCTAGAAAATGAGGTGGCATAGGAGGCACGCACTCATCTATGCCAAGAAATTTGGAAGACGACTATCTTGCCAAGTGATTGAAAGAGATCCACATTTGTGCCCATTCCAAATGGAATGGGGAAATCATCAGACAATCTCTTTGATATCCCATGCGAGTAAAGTTTTACTAAAGATAATAGAGAAATGGCTGCAAGCATACATTGACAGAGAACTTCCAGAGGTTTAAGTCGGGTTCAGAAGAGGCCATGGAGTGAAGAATATCATTGTTGATGTCTGATGGATCTTGGCTGAAAGCCGAGAATATCAGAAAGAT
>NW_006408547.1:6517854-6519344 GCF_000296735.1 Chrysochloris asiatica | reverse complement strand
AGATCCATGTAGGAAGAAGTGCAGCCAGAGTGCTCCTTGGAGACCAGGATGGCCAAACTTCATCTTTCATGCTTCAGACATATTGTCAGGTGGGACCTGACAAGGATATCATGTTTGGTAAGGTATATGGTCAGAGAAAAAGAGGAAGACCCTCAACAAGATGGATTGGCCAAGTAGCAGCATCGATGGACTCATGCGTGGCAGCAATAGTGAGGTTGGCCCAGGATCGGACAGGGTTTCGTTCTGCTGTGCATAAGGTCGCTATGCGTCAGTACCAACTCGATGGCACTTAACAACAATAACAACAAAGAAAAGAAAACAACAATGACAGAGAAGTAGTGTTCAAAAGTAAAAGGACAAACTCGGTAAAACTGTATGAAAAAGCGAGTAAAGGAGGATGAGAATGGAGAACATTACTGTAGTCATCCTGAATTGGGCTGCTAACCTCAGGGTCAGCAGTTCAAAACTACCAGCTGTTCCACAGGATAAAGGTGAGGTTTCTGCTCCTGTAAAGATTTACAGCCTCAGAAACCCTGTACAGAGTCACTGTGAGTCAGAACCAACTCCATGGTACATAAACACCACCACCACCACTAAGCTACTATAAAGTAGTATGGTACAGAAAAATCACTTAATATAGTCCTTTTAGCCATGCATGATCTTTTAACTACCACACCATGATTGGGTGGGACTATGCACATGGAGTGCATGTGCATCCCTACACCTTACCCAGTGGCGTTGGACAGTTTAATAACAATGCAAATAAGGTGCTTAGACCACTTGTGATGGTGAGGACATGCAAATACAGTGTATGGAACGCTAATGATGGGATTGCTCAGTTTTGCCATCCCTCTAGGCTTAAGGACTCCTGGTATTGTGCATAGGATAAACACTAGACTACTAATCACAAGGTTAGCAGTTCAAACCCATCAGCTTCTCCTCAGAAATACTATAAAGGGTGGCTATGAGTCAGAACTAAGAAGCTGTGGTAGTGTAGTGGTTACGAATCGGGCTGTTAACCTTAGAGTCAGCAGTTCAAAACTACCAGCTGTTCCATGGGAGAAAGATGAGGCTTTCTTCTCCTGTAAATATTTACAGCCTTGGAAACCCTGTACAGGGTCGCTCTGAGTCGGAAGCGACTCCACAGCACATAGCAACATGAGTCAGAACTGTTTTGACAGGATTTAACAATAATAGGCTTAAGGAGAACCAATACCAGAAGCTAAGAAGAGACCTCAATAACATCAGAAGAGGAACCAGAAGCAAAGTGCATCCTTTGGACCTGCAGTTAAGGAGCATTGGTGATACAATGGTTAAGCATTGACCTATAACTAAACGGTCAGTGATTCAAACTCAGGAGACAGTGCATGCTAGAAAGATGTGATAGTCAGCTTCTATAAAAATGTGCTGTTGTTGTTGTTGTGAAGTGCCATCAGGATGGCTCCAGCCAATAGCAACCCTATGTACAACAGAACAAAACACCACCCAGT
>NW_006408547.1:6516287-6517174 GCF_000296735.1 Chrysochloris asiatica | reverse complement strand
ACAACAACAACAACAACAACAACGTATAAGAGCATTGTTGGTATTGCTTTTAGGTGCCATCAAGTCAGTACCGATTCATAGCAACCCTATGCCCAGTCCTGGGCATTAGAAAGGGTCCAATCCATGCTTATCAGAAAAGAGAAAAAAGAATGGACAAAGATAAACTGAATAGGCATTTTTGAGGAGTGAAGATGGAAAACTGAGCAGTTAAATCTGAATGACATCCAATTTCCATTGTTGTTTTCAATAGTATACAAGAAGAAATTTCTCCTAGGAGTTGAGGATCAAAGTTGGAGAAATTAAGGTTAAATACTTTAACTTTGGAAGAATCACTCTGGGAATATACCAGGGTTTTAACACACAATATATGCCACTACAGAATATCAACTAATAGCTCATCATTCTTTCCATTCTTAAGCAAAATTTCAGCTTAATACATTATCTATTGTATAACTATTTTTCAGGTTGCTTTATAGGTTATGTATAGTATTATATGCACACATGGTTTTTTAAAATTGAATAGCACAGAGTTGTTTTGATAAAGAGAATGAACCTCAATTAATCTTTCCTGTCTCAAAGAAACATATTTTAATCATTTATGAAATTCTCAAATCATTCTTATAAGCATTTTCTGTTAATTCCTATGAATTTATAACGCTACATTTCCACCAAACCCTCCTCTCATTCTAATTGTTGTAGTTAACAAGTGCTGTGGAGTTGGTTCTGACTCTTAGACACTTCCTCATGGGAGCAGAAAGCCTCATCTTTCTCCCACAAAGCAGCTGGTGGGCTCAAATCATGGACTTGTGGTCCGCAGTCCAGTGCATATTGTATGGAGCTAATTTAGTCATATCAAAATTCTTAATTCAACTAATAATTTTGCTAAC
>NW_006408547.1:6512986-6515222 GCF_000296735.1 Chrysochloris asiatica | reverse complement strand
GCAAATTTCAGCACTTAAAAAAAAGTCAGATCAAAGGCTGGCTGCTTAGCTAATTGAACAAATATTTCTTTTACTACACATAGGAAGAAATACAGTGCTTGGTAGAAATCTTAGGCAGAATCATTAAGCAAATGATAATAGCATCCCTTAAAAATCGATAATAGAAAACACTGGGAAAGAGGAGTATTTGCATTAAAATACTAAAAAATGGCTAGTTTTCAACAAGAAAAATTACAGGGCAAAGAGATAAAAAGAAAATTATGGGACAATTAAATTTTAAAAATAAAAGAAGTTGAGAGATGAACTCACAACACCAAGATTTTATATCAAGTGTCTTAAATCTGCTAAAATGACAAAAGAAATCATGGATAAAGAACTAAAGGAAACTGGGACAATAATTTCTGGGGGGGAAAAAAAGATTCCAGATAGAAAATATTAATTGGATGAAAATTATAAAATTAAGAAATGAAAATTACAAAATTTAGTCAAATAGAACTTGGAGAAATGAAAATTACAATAATTGATATGAAAAATTTACTAGAAAATTTCAGTAGCAGATTTCAGAAACCAGGAAAGAATCAGCAATCTTGAAGAGCAAAAAGAAAAGAGCCTGAGGGAGAAAAAGAAAGAAAAGTTGTAGCGTACACATGGACTCCATCAAGTATACTAGCATGCATATTGGGGGAGTACCAGAAAGAGATGAAAGAGAAAGAGGTGTAAAAATGTATCTCAATAATGGCCTGAAGCTCACCAAATTTGATGAAAAACGGGGTTCTATAGATGTAAGTCCACCACTCATGCGTCAGTTTTTCTTACTATGGTGGCATGCTTGTTGCTGAGATGCTGAAAGCTATGTCACCTGTATTTTAAAATACCAGTAGGGTAACTTATGGCAGGTAACTTATGATTAGCCACTGAAACCTTATGAATAGCAGAGAAACATTGTCAGATATAGTGCTAGAAGATGAGCCTGTTGGGTTGGAATGCAGTCAAAATACCACTGGGGAAGAGCTGCCTCCTGAAATAGAGTTGACCATTATGATGCGAATGGAATAAAGTTTCCAGGACTTCAGTTATTTGTTGATGGGGCACAACTCAAAATGAGGAGTAACTGTAGTAAACATCCATTAATAATTGGTACACGTAATACTCAAAGTAGGAATCTAGGAAAATAGGAAGTTATTAAAAATGAAATGGAACACATACATATTGATATTCTAAACATTAGTGAACTGAAATGGACCAGTATTGGCCATTTTGAATCTGTCAATTATATGATTTACTATACTGGGAATAACAAACTGAAGAGGAGTGGTACAACATTCATCACCAAAATAGAAATTCAACTTCTATCTTGAAGTACAATGCTATATATGAAAGGATAATATCGATACACCAACAAGATCAGTCAATAAGACTATTATTAAAATTCACACATCAACCACTAAAACCAGTGATGATGAAACCAACAAACTTCTTCAACTTCTTTAGTCTGAAATTGATCCAACAATGCAATCAAAATATATTGGTAATTACTGGTGATTGGAATGTAAAGGTTGGAAACAAAGAAAAATGATAAATAAATATTTGGAAAATATAGCCTTGATGATAGAAATAATACTGGAGATTTCATGATAGAAATTTTGCAATACCAATGATTTATTCACTTTAAATACCTTTTTAAACAACATAAAAGATTACTATACACATGAAACTTACCAGATGGAATATATAGAAATCAAATTGACTGCATCTGTGAGAAGAGATAATGGAAAAACTCAATTTCATCCATCAATACAAGGGGCAGACTGTGGAACCAAGCATCAGTTGCTCACAAGCAAGTGCAGGCTTAAGGTGAAGAAATCTAAAAAAAACTTCACAAAAGTTGAACTATGACATTGAACACATACAAACTCAATTTATACATGATCTCAAGAACAGAGAGGAAGCATTAGACACTAAAGACCAAAGACCAGAAGAGTTGTGTAATGACATTAAGAACATCTTACAGGAAGACAGCAAAAGGTCTTTAAAAAACAATATGGGAAGAAAAGACAGCAATGGATATCTGAAGAGGCTATAAAACTTGCTCGTGAAGGAAGTGAAGCTAAAGCTAAAGTGACTGGAAGAAATGGGGAAGTAAAAGAGTTGATTAGAAAATTTCAAAGGCCAGCTAGAGAAAACAAAATAAAGCATTATAATAAAATGTGCAAAGACCTAGAGTTAGAAAACAAAA
>NW_006408547.1:6494899-6511561 GCF_000296735.1 Chrysochloris asiatica | reverse complement strand
GTTCTTCAAGTTGAGGGAACAGAAGAAAAAATTCAAGCCTCAACACGTGGTATTGAAGGATTCTATGAGCAAAATAAGAAGCTTTGGTAGCATAGAGTTTATGAGTTTGCTGCTAATCTAGAGATCAACAGTTCAAAATTATCAGCTGACTTAGGGAAAAAGATGAGGGTTTCTGCCCCCTTAAAGATTTACAGTCTCGGAAACCTTATACAGGGTTGCTATGTGACAGAACTGACTCCGTAGCACACAACCAACCAACCATGGGCAAAACATTGAATGATGCATAGAGCATCACAAGAAGATGGAAGAAATACACAGAATCACTGTACCAAAAATAAATGGTTGCTATTCAACCATTTCAAGAGGGAGCATCAGATCAAGAGCCAAAGATCTTGAAGGAAGAATTGCAAGGTGCACTGATGTCGTTGGAAACAACAAGGCACAGGAAATTGATGGAATGCAAATTGAAATGCAAACTGATGTGGCACTAAAAGCAATCATTTAACTATGCAGAGAAATTTGGAAGACAACTTCCTGACCAACTGACTGAAAGAGATTTGTATTTGTGCCCATTCCAAAGAGAGGTGATCCAATGGAATGCAGAAATCATTGGAAAATCTCTTTGTGATAAAAGTTTTACTACAGATAATACAAAAAGCGCTACAACAATACTTTGACAGTGAACTTCAAGAGATTTAAGCCAGATTCAGAAGAGGATGTGAACTAGAGATATAATTGCTGATATCTGATGGATCTTGGCTGAAAGCAGAGAATACCAGAAAGAAGTTTACCTGTGCTTTATTGACTATGCAAAGACTTTCGATTATGTGGATCATGACAAGCTATGGACAACATTGCAAAGCATGAGTATTCGGGAACACTTAATTGTGCTCATAAGGAATCTGTACCTAGACCAAGAAGCAGTTGTGGCAAACAGATCAAGGAACATCGAATGGTTTAAAATTAGGAAAGGTGTGCACCAGACTTGTATTCTTTCACCATATTTATTTACTCTGCATGCTGAACAAATAATCCGAGAAGCTGGATTTTATGAAGAAAAACATGGCATCAGAATTGGAAGACTCATTAACAATCTGCAGATGATACAACCTTACTGGCTGAAAGCACAGAGGACTTAAAATACTTATTGATAAAAATCAAAGACCACAGCCTTTGGTATGGGTTGCATCTTGATGTCAAGAAAACAAAAACCCTAGCCAGTGGACCAATAAATAACATACAAATAAATGAAGAAAACATTGAAGTTGTCAAAGACTTCATTTTGCTCAGATCAACCATCAACAGTCATGGAAGCAGCAGTCAAGAAATCAAATGATGTATTATATTAAGTAAATCTGCTACACAAGACCTCTTTAAAGTGTTGAAGAGCAAAGATGTCAATTTGAGGACTAAGGTGTGCCCAACTCAAATCATGGTATTTTTAACAACCTTTTATGCATGCAAAAGTTGGACAGTAAATAAGGAAGACCATAGAAGAATTGTTGCATTTGAGTTATGGTGCTGAGGAGAATATTGAATGTACCATGGACTACAAAGAAACCAAATAGATCTGTGTTTAAAGAAGTATAACCAAAGTGCTCCTTGGAAGCCAGGATGGCCAGACTTCGTCTCTCATACTTTGGACATATTGTTAGGAGGAGCAGTCACCAGAGAAGGATATCATGTTTATTAAAGTGGAGGGTTGGAGAAAAAGAGGAAGACCCTCAACGAGATGGACTGGCACAGTGGCAACAGCAATGGGCTCAGATGTAGCAATGATTGTGAGGTTGGCCCAGGACCAGGCAATGTTTAATTCAGTTGTGCATAACGTCACTGTAACTCAGTACTGACTCGAGGGCACCTAACAACAACAACAATCAGATGAAGAAATAAAAAGTTCTAACAAAGGTGATCACTAGAGTATAAATACAACAGCTCCTATTGTTCTCTTTGGGTGGGTAACTGTTCTTTATTTCTAAATCCAGAAATGCTACATTTACTACTGCTTTGTAATATTGTAGTAAAAGTTCTGTCTAGAGATATTAGGCAAAAATTAGGAATAAACTGCTTTCAAATGAAAAACAAATACATAAAAGCATGTCTGTTCTCTGATGTCATGTTTCAATTGTTAAATACTTTCAAGTCGCGTCTGATTAATAACGACCCTGTGTATTGCCTTGGACAAATTGGATACAAATGAGCTGTTTAATGTTTTAAAAAGCAAGTGTGTCATTTTGAGGACTAAGGTTTGCGTAAAACAATGAGGGTATTCTTACCTCATATGCATGTAAAAGGTGTACAATTAATAAGGAAGACCAAAGAATTGATGGCTATAAATTACGGGTGAAAAATATTGGGTAAACCAGGATTGCAGTAAGTTGAAACCAACAACAACATGGACTAGCAGTGATGGTAGTGATGGTGTGTGGTGAGGTCAGTTCAGACTCACAGCAACCCTGCATAGGGTCCCCAAAGCTGTAAATCTTTACGGGAACAGCTGGTAGTTTCTAACTGCTGACCTTGAGGTTAGCAGCCTGATTTGTAACCACAACACTACCAGAGCAGCTTTGGCCTCTGGTAAAAGGAACAAATCTGTCTTGGAAGTGCAGCCAGTATGCTTAGGAGTAAGGATGGCAAGACTTCACCTTATGTAATTTGGACGTATTAGCAGAAGGGACCATTTCTTTGAGAACAAAATTATTCCTGATAAAGTAGAGGGTACTGTTGTTGTTGTTAAGTATCATCGAGTTGGTTCTGACCCATAGCGACCCTGTATTGGGATTTCTGAGGAATGGCTGGTGAACTTGAACTTCTAAGCTTATGGTTCAAACTGACTTTGCAGTCCAGTGTATTAACCCACAGTTCCCCACTAGGACTCCAGAGGGTACAAGTGTGGTGCAATAGAATAAGCACCGCACTGCTAGCTGCAAGGTTGGTGCTTCAAACCCATTATTCACTCCCTGGAAACTGTATACAGTGTCTCTGTGAGTTGTACTGACTGAAGGGCACATAACAATAACAACAACAACAACAACAACAACAACAAAGTAGAGGTTCATCTAAAAGTAAAAACTACACAGTGTCTGCAACAATAGGCTCCAACATAGCAACAATTGTAAGGATGAGACAGAAGCAGGCAGTGCTTTTAATACTGTACACAGTGTCACCATGTGTCAGACCCAACTGCAAGGTACCTTGTTGTTCTTCTTCTGTGCTGTGGAGTTGGTTCCGACTCATAACGACCCTGTACAGGGTTTCTGAGGCTGTCAATCTTTACAGGAGCAGAAAGCCTCATCTTTCTCCTGTGAAACAGCTGGTAGTTTCGAACTGCTGACCCTGAGGTTAGCAGCCCGATTCGTAACCACTATGCTACCAGAGCTCACTAAAACAACTATATCTAAAGACACAATGAAGAAATTGAAAATACATTTTTTAGGATGGTAACAAATATTTTCAAATAATATATCTGAGAAGGGTCTAATATCTGAATATATAAATAACAATTTCATATGAAAAATAAAACATGCAAACAATTTAATGAAAAAATGGGCAAAGGACTTTAGTAGACATTTCTCCAATAAGGATATACAAATCATGAAAAAGCGCAAGTTTATGAACAATATTAACTATTGTTATTGTTGTTTTTGTTGTTAAATGCCATCAAGTCAATTCCAATTTATTGTGGCCCTATATAGGATTTCTAAGGCTGTCAGTGTTTGCAGGGACAGAACATATCTTTTTTCAGTGGTAGGCTTGAAATGCCAACCTTGTGTTTCACAGTCCAATATTTATCTTATGGAGTTACTACACTCCCCTGTTGTTGTTGTTGTTGTGAGGTATCACCGAGTTGGTACCACTTTATAGAAACCCTATGCACAACAGAATGAAACACTGCCTGGTCCGGTGCCAACCTTGCAATCATTGCTACATTTGAATCTATTGCTGCTGCCACTGTGCCAGTCCAACTCATTGGGGGGTATTCCTCTTTCTCTCCAACCCACCACTTGACAAGCATGCCTTCCCTCTCCAGGGATATGTCCTTCTGATACTATGTCCCAAGTATGAGAGACAAAGTCTAGCCTTCCTGGCTTACAAGGAGCATTCTGAATATATTTCTTCTAACACAGATTTGTTTGTTCTTTTGGCAGTCCATGGTATTTTGAATATTCTCCTCAATGTATCAATTCTTCAATGGTCTTCCTTTTTTACTGTCCAACTTCCAGATGAATAATGAGGGTATTGAAAATATCATGGCTTGGGTCAGTTGTGCTTTAGTCCTCAAACTGACATCTTTGCTCTTCAGGACCTTAAAGAGGTCTTGCGCATCAGATTTGCCTAATGCAATATGTCATCTGATTTCTTGATTGCCGCTTGCATGAGTGTTCATGGTTGATCTGAGCAAATTGAAGTCTCTGATAACTTCAAACGTTTCTCCATTTATCTTGATTTTATTTGTTGACACAATGGTAAGAATTTTTGTTTTCTTTAAATGAGTTGCAACCCGTACTGAAAGCCCAGGTTTTTGATCTTCAGTAAATATTTATGTCCTCTTCCCTTTCAGCATCCAAGTTTATATCATCTGCATATCATATGTTGTTAAATGAGTCTTCCTCCAATACTGATGCCACATTCATCTTCATATAATCCAGCTTCTCAAATTATTTGCTCAGCATACAGATTGATTAAATATGGTGAAAGAATAAAAGTCTGGTGCACATATTTCCTCATTTTAAACCAGTCAGTGTACCCTTGTTCTGTTAGAACAACTATCTCTTGGGCTATGTACAGGTTCTTCATGAGTACAATTGTTCCAGAATACTCATTCTCTGCAATGTTGTTGTTAGGTACCATCAATCTGGCTCTCACTCACAGCAACTCTGTGCAGAACAGAACAAAACCCTGCCCAGACCTGTACCATCCTCACAACTCTTGTTATGTATAATTTATTTATTGAGCCCACCCTATCAATCTATCTTTTGCTGGGTCTTCCTCTTTTGGCTGACAATTTAGCAAGTATGATGTCATTTCCCAGGGACTGGTCCCTCTTCATAGTATGTCCAAAGTACTTGTGATGATGTCTTGCCATACTTGTTTCTAAAGAGCATTCTGGCTATACTTTTTCCAACACAGATATGTTTGTTCTTTTGGCAGGCCATGATACTTTCAATATGCTTCACCAACACTATTAATTCAAATGCATCAGTTCTTTCTCTCATCTTCCTTATTCATCATCCAGCTTTAATGTACATATGAAGTAAGTGAAAAAATTATGGCTTGGGTCCTCAAGAGGGCATCTTTCCTCTGTAACACTTAAAAGAGACCTTTTGCAGCAGATGTGTCCAATGCAATATGACAACTGATTTCTTGAATGGCTGGTTCCATGAGCACTCATTTTGTTTCCTGACAACTTCAATCATTTTTGCATTTATTATGATGTTGTTTATTGTTCCAGTAGCGAGGATATTGTTTACAATAGATTATAATCCATATTGAATGTTTTCACCCTCTTTTTATGAATCATGTGAAGGTTTGAAGAGCAGATAATCACTCCTACATTCAACAAATCACATGCTTCTTGTAATTATTGCAATCCTCTCCATATAAAATCTTGATGATAGGCTTCCTCTCTCCGATTCTTTTATCTTCATCAGCAAGTGCCTCAAGTTGTCTTTGATTTCTGCAAGGAAGGTTGTGTCATCTGCATATCAAATGTTGTTAATGAGCCTTTCTTAAATTCTGATACTGACCTCTTTTTCATATAACCCAGCTTCTGGGATTATTTGCTCAGCATACGGACTGAATAAATAAGGTAAAATGATATAACCCTGATTTACAACTTTCCTGATTTCAAAGATGCAATGTCCCATTGTTCTATTCAAACAATTGCCTCTTTTTCTATGTACAGGTTCCACATGAGCACAATTAAATGTTCTGAAATTCTCGTTCTTCATAATATTATCCAGAGTTTGTTATGATCCGCATATTCAAATACCTTTGTAAAGTCAATGAAACACAAGTAAATACCTTTTTGGTATCCTCTGCTTTCAGCTAAGATCAATCTGAAATTAGCAATGATATCCCTCATTCTATATCCTCTTCTAAACCCAGTTTGAATTTCTGGTGGCTCACTGTTAATGTTCTGCTGCAATAATCTTTTAATTATCTTTAAGCAAAATTTCACTTGCATGCAAGATTAATGATATCATTTGATAATTTCCACATTCTGTTGGGACCACCTTTCTTTGGGATAGGCACAGATTTGGATCTCTTCCAGTAAGTAGGTCTTCCAACTTGTCATAGATGAGTGAGTTGTTCCAGCGCTGCATCACTTTGTTGAAATATTTCAATTGGCATTGCATCAATTGTGTTTTGTTAATGCCTTCATTTAAGCTTAGACTTTTTTTCCTTCAATTCAATCATTTCTTGATCATATGCCACCTCCGCAAATGGTTGAAGTTTGGCCAGGTCTTACTGGTACAGTGACTGTGCATTTCTTCATCTTCTTTTTATGTTGCCTACATCTTTCAATAAGGAGCTCTGGTAGTGTAGTGGTTACGAATCGGGCTGTGAACCGAAAGGTCAGCAGTTCGAAACTACCAGCTGTTCCGCGGGAGAAAGATGAGGCTCTCTGCTCCCGTAAAGATTTACAGCCTCGGAAACCCTGTACAGGGTCTCTATGAGTCAGAACCGACTCCACGGCACATAACAACAACATCTTTCAATAACCTGCCCCTTGGTTGTTGTTGTTAAGTGCCATTAAGTTGATTCTGACCCATCGTGACCCTATATACGTTTTTTGAGGAGCAGCCAGTGAGCTTGAACTGCCGACCTTGCAGATCAAATTGATATTGCAGTCAAGTGCATTAACCCACAGCACTACACCAGGACTCCAATTTACCCATAGGATCCTTCAATATTTCAGGTTGAAGCTTGATATCTGTAGTTGAAATGGTCTTTATACTGAGGTGGAATATACAAGGAGCTTTGGTAGCATAGTGGATTATGAGTTGGGCTACTTACTGCAAGGTCAGCAGTTCAAATCTACCAGTGTCTTCTGAGAGAGCAAAAGATGAGCCTTCTGCTCCCACAAAGATTTACAGTCTCAGAAACCTTATACAGGGCTGCTATGAATCGCAACTCACTCAGTGTACACAACCAACTACCATCACCAACTCCAAAATCAAAGTCGTATTTTGGCTCTCATGGATTTGCTTTACTTCAGCCTGAACTTGCTTTTGAGTTGATGGTCTGTTCACAGTCAGTCACTGGACTTGTTTTAACTGATGATATTGAATTTTTCCATTGTCCTGGTGTGCTGATATAGGACAAGCACTGGACTGCTAATCCTATGGTTCAAATCCATCAGATGCATCTCAGAAACTCTATATAAGGTCACTATGAGTCAGAACTGACTTGACGACATTTAGCAATAACAACAATATTGAGGTTTTCATCCTCTCTTCATACAAATATGTTGTTGTTGGTAAGTGCCTCCGAGTCGGTTTCAGCTCTTCGAGACTCTGTATAGGGTTTTTGAGGAACAACTGGTGAATTTGAACCACCAATCTTGCAGTTCAAACTGACCCTGCAGTCTGGTGATTATCCTACAGTGCCATACCAGCACAGGCATAGTCAATTTAGATATACAGATATAGACATACAAATATAGCCAATTTTATTCCTGTTGTTGAAAAACGGTATTTGCAGTGAAAAAGTCATTCTTTCCTTTTGTTTTTCAACTCCAGGTGTTTGCACATTTCATAATACTTTATCTCCACATGTTGACATTTGAAATCTTCTGTTTAACTTTACTTCATTTCTCCATTTTACCCCAGCTAGTCAACATTCAAGAGCAAGTTTCATAGTCCTTGCTGATATCCATTTTGATGCTTTCTTTCTAAAAATCTTTTTGGTGTCTTCATGTATGATGTAGTGATGTCATCTCTCAACTCTCCTGGTCTTCCTTTATTAGTGTTCAATGCGTCAAATCTATTCTTGAGATGGTCTCTAAATTCAAGTAGGATATACTCAGTGTCATATGTTGGCTCTCGTGGGCTTGTTTTAATTTTCTTCAATTTCAAATTGAACTTTTATATGATAATTGGTGATCTGCTCCACAGCTGGCACCTTGTCATGTCCTGACTGATATTATTGAGCATCTCCAATTGCTCTTTCCACAGATAGTAGGCTATATGATTGATTCAAAATGGTTAATGCAAGTCCATTTCAACTCACTAATGTCTATGATATTGATCTTTATGTGTTTTGTTTTCATTTTTGATAACTTCTAATTTTCCTAAATCATTTTGTCCATTCCAATTTCCAATTGTTAATGGATCATTATAGTTATTTCTTCTCATTTTTAGTCCAGAAAGCTTTGATACATTAACATCATTAAGGTCAACTGTACTTTGAAGAGGCAGTCCTATTTTGAATGTCTCCAAACCTGAGGAACTCATCTTCCAGCACTGTACCAGACAATGCTTCTCTGATCCCTATTAGGATTTTAATGGCTAATTTTCAAATAGGAGTACTGATGGTACTTTAGGATAAGCACTAGACTGCCAGCCACAAGGTTGGCAGCTCAAACTCACCAGTCGTGGCAGTGGTTATGCATTAGGATGATAACTACAAGGTCATCAGTTCAAATCCTTCAGCTGCTCCACAGGAAATAGATAAGACTTTCTGCACTGGCAAAAGTTTGTAACCTTTAAAACCCTTTATGGGGGTCTCTTGATCGGAATTGACATGATAACACTGAAAACAACACAAATTTTCAATTTCTTCTTCCTAGTCTGTCACTTTGGCAGTTCCATGGAAGTCTGTCCACTATGGGTAACACTGCTGGTGTTTAAAATACTATAGCTTCCAGCATCACATGCAATATGCAAGCTACCACAAACTGACAGATGAGTGGTTGCCTTAACCATTAGAGTGGCTATAATATATGTATTTTTAAAGTAAAATAGTAATTCTTGGTAAGGATGTTGGTAAGGACATTGGAAGCATTATACATTGCTGACTAGGATAAATGCCCTGGGAGAACATTGAACATTAGCATATGACCGAGTAGACATACCATGTTGCTGTTGTTGCTGTGAAGTGCCCTCTAGCCAGTTCTGACTCATAGCAGCCCTGCATAGGGTTTCCAAGAAGCGTATGACCCAGTTATCTGCCTCCTACATCTTTAATCAAGTAACTGAGAGAATATCTTTACATGAATGTTCACAAAATTTGAACACAAGAAAATTGTGTCCCAGCAGATGAATGGATAAGAAAATTGTGGCATTTATCTACAGTGGAATAGTTTTCAACCATTAAAAGGAATTAAGTAGTGTGGCCTTGCAGGATAAGCACTGGACTGCTAACTGTAAACTCACCAGTCACTCCTAGGAAACCCTTTACACGATGGTTGTGTGTTGGAATGGACTCATAGGTACTCAACAATAGCAGTATAATATAACAGGGATGAACTTTGAAAATAATATATTCAATTAAAGTTGTTGTTGTTGTTGTTAAGTGCCGTCGAGTCGGTTCCGACCCATAGCGACCCTGTACAGGGTTTCCGAGGGTGTAAATCCTTACGGGAGTAGAAAGCCTCATCTTTCTCCCGCGGAGCGGCTGGTAGTTTCGAACCGCTGACCTTAAGGTTCGCAGCCCGATTCGTAACCACTACGCTACCAGAGCTCCTACCAAAGTAGTGAGGCTCAAATTTCACATCTTGTATAATTCCATTGACACGAAATATCTAAAACAGAGAGCGTGTGTTATTGTTGTTGTTGTTAAGTGCTTTGGAGTCGCTTCCAGCTCATACTGACCCAACTCATGTTTATGCTTAGTGTTTTACCAAGACTCCAGAGGACCTGTGAGAAGAGACAATGAGGAGTAACTGTTTAATGAATATGATATGGTGCTTTATTTTGATGAAAAGGAAAAGTTTGCAACTAGATAGAGGAAGTGGTTTCATAACAATGTAAATCTTTTAAATGAAGTAATTTTTTCACTTTGGAATGGCTAATTTTACATTATGTGAATTTCACCTGTCTTCTTCCCTTTCTTATTCCCATCCTGTGTAATTGCATTTTTTCATATTGGCAGTGCTTTCAAAATTTACTTGATGTGGTCAAACATGAAATAAAAAAAAAAAAAGTTAAGTAATCTGTGATGTATTCATTATGATTCTAAAAGGTAAAAACATTAAGTTGGTTTTTTTCCCGCAGGAAATTAAACTATATAAATATTGTTGTTGGTGGTGTGCCATGGAGTCAGTGCTGACTCATAGAAACCCTGCATAGAGTTTCCAAGGCTATAAATATTTAGGTGTCAGAAGCCTCATCTTTCGCCCATAGAACAGCTCGTAGTTTCAAACTGCTGGTCTTGAGGTTAGCACCCTGACTCATAACAACTACACTACCCGAGCTGCAAAACAATATAGCGTAGTCACATGGCATACTTATAAATTATTCAGTGTCGCTAGGAGAAAGGCCCAGTTAGAAGGTGACTCTAATTTAATTAAATTAAATCACCTTTTAGTTTGCATTATGTCTCTAACATATTTTTAAACCCAGTTTTCTTGGGGGTGTAAGTTTATAGTTGCCTGTTTATTATTTTTAAAGTATTCCTTTATTTGTTTCTCATATTTGAATTTTACATTGTATTCTCCCTCAGCACTAACTTTTCCTGAAAACTTCTATCTTCCTCCAAGCGGGACTGTGAAATGGTGCTTAGGAAGCTACCCTCAGTACTCTGATATTCTTTGTTTCTGTGACCACCTCATTTTTTTGTGGTATATTAGGAGTCCTGGATGAGTGCTGTGGGTTAATGCTCTGGACTTCAAATTCGGTTTAAATCACAAAGTCTGTGGTTCAAGGTCACCAATCGCTGCTCAGAAACCCTATACAAGCCTGCGATGGGTCAGAACTGACTCAACGGCACTTAACAACAACAACATTCTAAGGTGATTTTCTAAGAAATGATGAATGGAAAATAAATTTTGTTCATCTTTGAAAGTCTGAAAGTATGTTATTCCTCCACTGTTGATTAAGTTTGAATAACAGATATTTTGATAGGAGATATGTTTCTTATAATTTTTAAGGCATTAGTATACATGCATTTTCCCCCCTACTTAATCAATTCCATTTATAGCAAAGATCATGGAGAGTCTATAAGCACCTGCAATCAAAGATAAACATGCAGCTCAGCAGAATAAAAGCACCTCAAGGGAAGAATCTTATTGACCTATTTGTTTGTCTGTAATGCATCCTTTGGTTGCTTCCTCTTGCTGAAACAGGTCTCCTTCCTTTTTTCTGTTTTTTACTGCTTTGTTTTAGAAATTGACGTAGGCTTAACAGTAATAATTCCCTAGTGTCATCTCCATTAAATATCACAAATCCACTTATTCACATAATGCGTCATGATACCATTATATTGTTGTTGTTAGGTGCCAATGCATGCAATGCAATGTGAGGGAGCTTCAAAAATTGAACTGGGCTTCCAAGGAGCAGCTGGTGAGTTTGAACTGCTGACTTCAAGGTTCAAACCAACTTTGCAGTCCAACGCATTAGCCCACAGCACCACACCAGGACTCCATATCATTATATAAATTATATAGATGTGTAGTATAGGCTTAAATGATATTCTGTGGAAAACAAATATGCAAAACATTTTTTATTTATCTTAATTTGACTTGGGTCACATTTTGAAAATATGGAACAAAACATAGTGACATATCACAAATCCGTTTTCTTCAATGCCATATTTCTGGGCAAAAATCAATGTGAGGGAGCTTCAAAAATTTAATGGAAAATTTCAGTATCTTTTAACTCTGTTTATACATAAAAATTCTGAAGTTCTTGGTATGCATAGTAATAATCATTACTGCTTAGAAACATAAGGAGCTCTGGTAGCATAATGGTTACAAGTTGTCCTGCTAACCTCAAAGTCAGCAGTTCGAAACTACCAACTGTTCCATGGAAGGAAGATGAGGCTTTCTGTTCCTATAAAGTTTTACAGCCTTGGAATACCTATACAGGGTCACTATAAGTTTAAACCGACTCCACAGCACATAACCAACCACCACCACTTAGAAATATAGATATTGCTAATGGTTCAGCTGTTATAACAAAGGAAATTTTCTGAATGGGATATAAAAAGAAAAAAAAAAAAATGTCCTGTCAATCCCAAGATACTTTATGGATGTACAAATCTCAATATTAAGTGGACTATCAGACCAGAAACATTTGACAAGATACCAAGGCTTAGGGATTTGTTTAAAAAGTAATTTATTTTTGGATTCATGCCATCTTTGAAAATCTTTCCCCAGGCAATAAATATTAGACATTTTATGATCATTCTCTCAGTCTTTGGCTTCTTGGGGAATCAGATAGCTTGTCTCATGATAGCCTAGGGCTGTTTTTATGACTTCCTTTAGGAAAAGTGGTTCTGATTTGCAATAAAAGTCACAAGGTTAATCTGATACTTGGCATTGCTTTTCCCTATAGAACCTCATTCTTGCACCAAATTATATATATTTTTTTACT
Source organism: Chrysochloris asiatica (assembly GCF_000296735.1). Taxonomy (NCBI): domain Eukaryota; kingdom Metazoa; phylum Chordata; class Mammalia; order Afrosoricida; family Chrysochloridae; genus Chrysochloris; species Chrysochloris asiatica. Next base: position 6,499,022 of record NW_006408547.1, on the reverse strand, counting down.
CTCCATCTTTCTCATTAATATTTATTTCATTAAAACCTTTTGAACTCTGGCATATTCTGTCCCGTATTTTCTCAAAGAGACTGGGCACTTACGTCCTGAGCATTTTCTGATATGGATCCTCGGTTAGTTTAATCATAAGAAGCTTCATTTTCCATCTCATTACTATCCTTTTTTTTTAATGAGACCTGCTCACCAGCAGCTTCTCAGAAACCCTGCACAAGGTCAGTATGGGTCAGAACTGGCTCAACAGCACTTAACAACGACATAACAAATAGCCAGATAGTCAAAATTGTCTTAAATCTACCTAGTGTCTAACGAATGAGAAAATTCCTTTTGTAGTATGACAATTTCTTGACAATTGATATTATTGCAATAGGAACCCTACTTTAAAAACACTTTTTTACCAGAACATTACTAAACAAAACCACATTAAAAACACAAATCTATAAATGCTTTATTATCGTCAACGAAAAGTTTCTTTTCTTATATACAAGTTTGTAATTTTCAAAATACTGATATACTTGCACAATACTAATAGTACCATTTTTAAATATTCTTTTTACTGATTTTATTTGTACTATTTTTTATGCCCTAGGAATATAATACAAAACAGAACTGCATAGTAAGTTTAATCGGAAATGAAAGCCCCACCACCTCCAGATAAAAAGAAAGTAAGAGGAAAAAGATGTACAACTAAAACATTTACTCTGGTGTGGTGCTGTAAGATAAGCATTGGACAGTGAACCACAAGGTTGGTAGTTCAAACTCAGGAGGTGCTCCTATACAGAGTAGCTCTGTGTCAGAACCGACTCGACAACACACTTAACAACACCAACAAAACACACATCACCCGTGTTATGTTTTATGATTGTTGTTGTTAAGTGCCCTCAGTCAGTTGCAACCCCTATAGAGGGTTTCCAAAGGAGCAGCTGGTGAGCTTGAATTATATACCTTGAAGTTTAAACTGCTTTGCAGACTGGCACATTAATCCACAGCATCACACCAGGACTGCATGTATTTTGATTAGACCTATTGTTTTTAGATGTCGTCAAGTCAGTTCCAACTCATAGTGATCCTATGCACAACAGAATGAAACAATACCTTCCTGCTTTACCTGCACAATTATGTTTGATAACTTCAATCTTTTCTCCATTTACCATTTGTCATGGTGCTATTTATTGGTCCAGTGGTGAGGATTTTTGTTTACATAACACTGAGGTATAACCCATACTGAAGGCTGTGGCCTTTGATCTTTACAAGTTAAAGTAGTCTTTGCTTTCAGCAAGCAAGGTTGTGTCATCTGCATATCACAGATTATTAATGAGTCTTCCTTTGATTCTGATGCTATGTACTTCTTGCATTCCAGCTTCTCAGATTACTTGCCCAGAAAACAGACTGAATAAATATGGTGAAAGAATACACTCAGATGCACACCTTTCCTGACGTTAAAGCATTTAGTATCCCCTTGCTCTGTTCGAATGAGTGCCTCTTTGCCTATGTGCAGGTTCCTCATGAGCACAATTAAATGTTCTGGGATATCCATTCTTCAAAATGTTATCCATAATTTGTAATAATTCACACAGTCAAAATCCTTTGCATACTTAATAATTCACAGGTAAGCATTATATTAGATTAAGTTTGGCAAAAGCTAAGTCACTCTAGGAGTTTCTGCTAGACCTACATTTAATACAGTCAATCAAATGCTTGTAACAGTTGAAAGAGTTGGAGGACTAAAGACTAGGCTAGCACTTTCAGGAAGTTAGGCATTTCAGGGATTACATGGAGATGTAGCTGGTGGCCCCACATGCTTGCAACATCAAAATAGTTGAGAAATTCCTAAATCTGAAGAAGCTGCCAGAGATAATTTGAGCTTTCTGACTTCAGCCTTCCTCATTAAGATTTTCTCTATGATATTATTATAAAATCAAAGAAATCTGTTGTTGTTGCTAAGTCCTCGCCAGTCAGTTCCAACTCATTAAAACTCGTATAAGATTTCCAAGGAGCAGCTAGTGGATTTGAACTGCCAATGTTGCAATTTGCAGTTCAGTGCTTATCCTACAGTGCCATTGTTGTTGTTGCTAAGTGCCATCAAGTTGGTTCCAACTTATAGTGATGCTGTATAGTGTTTCTGAGGAGCAGCTGGTGGACTGACCTGCTAACCCTGTGGTTCAAACTGTCCTTGCAGTCTAGTGCTTATCTTACAGCGCCACACCAATTCCTGTTGTCTCCCTATGATGATGAAAAGAGAAGAATAAAAGAGAATGACAACAGTGCTAAAGTGAAAAGAAATAATCCTACACAGGGTATTCAGAATGATCCATTGATGGAGGTTCATCAGTTATAATTATTCTTATTTTAAAGATTGAGGAATTATAGTTCATGAAGTTTCCATTACTTTGCTTGAATTATAGCATGGTGGGTTATGAGTTGAGCTGCAATCCACAAGTCCAAATCTATTTGTGGGAGAAAGTTAAGGTTTTCTGTGCCTATAAAGCTTTATAGCCTCTGAAACCTTATACAAGGTTGTTATGAGTTAGAACCAACTAGACCACCACCACCATGATGTATGTGTATAATGTGTAGGATCGTGTATGTATGTAATGTATATATATATATTTGGTAAGGTGGAAGGTCAGGGAAAAAGAGGAAGACTTCCAGTGAGATGGATTAGCAAAATGGAAGCATCAATGGGCTCAAGCATGGCAACAATTGTGAAGTTAGTCCAGGGCTGGGCAGTATTTCATTTTGTTGTGCATAGGGTCACTATGAGTCAGTACTGACTCAATGACACCTAACCACAACAACCTGTATATGTGTGTGTGTGTGTGTATGCATGTGTGTGTACATGTGTGTGTAGATAGATATGGAGAGAGAGAGGGAAGAGGTCGACAGTTTGTACTTGACTACTAACCTAAATGTTGGTAGTTTAAACCCAACTAGGAACTCTGCAGAAGAAAGCCCTGATGATCTACTTCCAGAAAATTATAGCCCAGAAAATATAATGGAACCATTATACTCAATGCCGTATGAGTTCCCCAGGATTCAGAACGGACTCAGTGGTAACAGGTTTAGTTTATGTGGTTTCGTGTGATGTTTAAGTAATATTTATGTTGAGTTCTAAAGACAGGAAAATAGAGAAGATGCTGGCTCATGATAGGAATCAAATAAATGAGTAAAAATGTAAATAAAAGATAATGTATCCAGTTTTTAGTGAGCAAGATAGTGGTTTAACATAGGGTTGAAGAAAAATGCAGAGATCATACAAGGCTTGAAGCTCAAAAAATGGGAACAGTAAATCCTTGTGTGGGGTTTACTATATTCTTGACATTGTTACCTGTTTACATAATTGTTGTTGATATTGTTAGGTGCCATTCTGTCAGATCCGACTCATAGCAACCCTATACACAACAGAAAGAAACACTGCCCAGTGCTGCGGCACCTTCACAATCACTGTTATATTTCAGCCCACTGTTGTTGCCACTGTGGCTGTCCAACTCATTGAGGGTTGTTCTCATTTTCACTGACCCTCCAATTTACCAAGTATGATGGATGTCCTTTTCCCGTGACTGGTCCCTGCGGATAACATGTTCAAAATATGAGAGACAACATAAAACTATAGGTAGAAACCGGAACCACATCCAGATCTCCAGAGATGAGAAATCTCCACTTGAAAGGATGAGCAGACCAACCTGGAGCAGCTAGAAGAATAAAAGATACCCCTTGAAAGAAAGACCTGCGGGAAAAATGGAGGCAGATGGACTGTTACTACAAGAACAAATAAATCGCTTCCCTAGGAAACATCAAGGCAAGTGGCCAGGTCCTCTCAATGCAAACCCCTTCCAAGACGAAGACTCAACGGAAATGCACGCTCTGATTGGTGACCACACACATCACCAATGGGGGGAAATGGGGTAAAAGCAGCAATGAAGCAGCAAGATAAGCCCTACAATGTTCAGTGGACTTCTGTGGACCCAGTTGGGGACCTTGATGTCAAGCAGTGTGAGGAGACCTGGGGACTCTTGGGCCCAGAGTCAGTGGCGTGGCCACGGAGGACTTGAGAGTAGAGTGGAGCTACTGATTGACGGGAAGAGAGGGCATATGCACAGGAGCGCCCACACTTGCA